>NC_064626.1:1250406495-1250709525 GCF_023864275.1 Schistocerca cancellata
TGCAGCGTCAAGGGTAACCGCAGCCATGGTCTCCGAGCTGATAGTCCATGCTGCTGCAAACGTCGTCGAACTGCTCGTACAGATGGTTGTTGTCTTGCAAACATCACCATCTGTTGACTCAGGGATCGATACCTGACTGCACGATCCGTTACAGCCATGGAGATAAGATGCCTGTCATCTCGACTCCTAGTTATACGAGGCCGTTGGGATCCAGCACGGCGTTCCGTATTACCCTCTTGAACCCACCGATTCCATATTCTGCTAACAGTCATTGGATCTCGACCAACGCGAGCAGGAATGTCGCGATACTATAAACCGCAATCGCGATAGGCTACAATCCGACCTTTATCAAAGTCGGAAACGTGATGGTACGCATTTCTCCTCCTTACTGGAGGCATCACAGCAACGTTTCAACAGGCGACGCCGGTCAACTGCAGTTTGTGTATGAGAAATCGGTTGGAAACTTTCCTCATGTCAGCACGTTGTAGGTGTCGCCACCGGCGTCAACCTTGTGTGAATGCACTGAAAAGCTAATGATTTGCATGTCACAGCATCTGCTTCGTGTCTGTTAAATTTAGCGTCTGTAGGACGTCATCTTCGTGGTGTAGCAATTTTAATGCCAGTATTGTAGGAGTTCTACGGTTGTTCACCTCTGCTGCACTTCGGTGCAGAACAATATGTTTTCTAAAGTACATCATATGTTTCCTTCATGAGGCAATTCGTACACGGCATGTGATCGACACTTCTCTGCAACACAACTAAAAAAGTAAAACAAGACACGATGTGTACCCCTCCACAATGGTATGACATATTACGTACTAGTCTGACAAAGATCGTGTTCCAAATGTGCCGCAAAGTATTGTTTTTTGATCTTGCAAATCATTGTGATTCCTTTTTCAGAAAATCTGTTTCAGTGAAACAGAATAAACGTGCTGTACTTTTATCTGAAATACTTGAGTTCTCAGTACAATGAAAATGTGTGACATCATCTCCTCATTGCAGTGGCCAAATGCACTCCTGGAAATGGAAAAAAGAACACATTGACACCGGTGTGTCAGACCCGCCATACTTGCTCCGGACACTGCGAGAGGGCTGTACAAGCAATGATCACACGCACGGCATAGCGGACACACCAAGAACCGCGGTGTTGGCCGTCGAATGGCGCTAGCTGCGCAGCATTTGTGCACCGCCGCCGTCAGTGTCAGCCAGTTTGCCGTGGCATACGGAGCTCCATCGCAGTCTTTAACACTGGTAGCATGCCGCGACAGCGTGGACGTGAACCGTATGTGCAGTTGACGGACTTTGAGCGAGGGCGTATAGTGGGCATGCGGGAGGCCGGGTGGACGTACCGCCGAATTGCTCAACACGTGGGGCGTGAGGTCTCCACAGTACATCGATGTTGTCGCCAGTGGTCGGCGGAAGGTGCACGTGCCCGTCGACCTGGGACCGGACCGCAGCGACGCACGGATGCACGCCAAGACCTTAGGATCTTACGCAGTGCCGTAGGGGACCGCACCGCCACTTCCCAGCAAATTAGGGACACTGTTGCTCCTGGGGTATCGGCGAGGACCATTCGCAACCGTCTCCATGAAGCTGGGCTACGGTCCCGCACACCGTTAGGCCGTCTTCCGCTCACGCCCCAACATCGTGCAGCCCGCCTCCAGTGGTGTCGCGACAGGCGTGAATGGAGGGACGAATGGAGACGTGTCGTCTTCAGCGATGAGAGTCGCTTCTGCCTTGGTGCCAATGATGGTCGTATGCGTGTTTGGCGCCGTGCAGGTGAGCGCCACAATCAGGACTGCATACGACCGAGGCACACAGGGCCAACACCCGGCATCATGGTGTGGGGAGTGATCTCCTACACTGGCCGTACACCACTGGTGATCGTCGAGGGGACACTGAATAGTGCACGGTACATCCAAACCGTCATCGAACCCATCGTTCTACCATTCCTAGACCGGCAAGGGAACTTGCTGTTCCAACAGGACAATGCACGTCCGCATGTATCCCGTGCCACCCAACGTGCTCTAGAAGGTGTAAGTCAACTACCCTGGCCAGCAAGATCTCCGGATCTGTCCCCCATTGAGCATGTTTGGGACTGGATGAAGCGTCGTCTCACGCGGTCTGCACGTCCAGCTCGAACGCTGGTCCAACTGAGGCGCCAGGTGGAAATGGCATGGCAAGCCGTTCCACAGGACTACATCCAGCATCTCGACGATCGTCTCCATGGGAGAATAGCAGCCTGCATTGCTGCGAAAGGTGGATATACACTGTACTAGTGCCGACATTGTGCATGCTCTGTTGCCTGTGTCTATGTGCCTGTGGTTCTGTCAGTGTGATCATGTGATGTATCTGACCCCAGGAATGTGTCAATAAAGTTTCCCCTTCCTGGGACAATGAATTCACGGCGTTCTTATTTCAATTTCCAGGAGTGTATATACGATCTTTCACTTAAGAAATCTGGTATCCATCTACAATATCGAGTGTGCCCACAGCTTACTGTGACTTAGTACTAGTAAAAGCTGCCAAGGGCAATGATGTTGCTAAAATGGTCGAATTAATACCTTTAAAACACCTGAATTATTTCAAGATCATTTCCGAGTGATTTTACTGCAAAGGAATGCAACCAGCACCGTAAGATCCAGAAAGGGAAACGGATGACACCAGCTAATTTCAAATTTGTTTGTAATACACATTTACAAACTGCTGTATTGAATCTAATTTTGTTCAGTCGAGTCTGCTTGAATGAGTCAGTGTATAAAGAGGTAAAATATACAGGCAATTTTTATACTGTGTAACTTCTCAAAATAGGGCCTTCCTGTTCAGTGCGAAAAGGACATTTACTGGCAGTTTTAAAACTTATTTTAATGAATAAAAGTTGTCCAAATTCAAACAGTTCTTCTGAATATGTAATTGCCGACACACAGCATGACAAGAAAACAATCCTAATGCAAAATTATACAATTTATAAAGTTCTTGTTGGTTTCCTCAAAATGAATGCTGATGGAATAGTCCCCTCCTTGAATTCAGTGCTTCAGTATTGGAGAATATTGGGAAGTGTTTCACACTTGCCCCACTTAATGTTGGCATCATTGCTGCCAGACATTGACAGGAAATACTGCGAATTTTAAGAAACTCAATTTTCAGCAACCAGTAAGACTATACACATAACCAAATATCACAGTTTTCTTAATAGTCAACAACTACTCAAAAATTTATAAAGTAAGTCAAAATTAATAATCACTCTTAATGAACCCAAAAATTTCTCTTCTTCGATCTGTCCTCTAAAATCAAGTCGGTTACACACAAAAATCATTCATAGCACATGTGAAAGAGGTAAATATGTCTGATTACAACCTGAAAATGCACTGTGTAACGCCGGAAATGCATATCCTCCTATCTTAATTTAATGCACTATAAATTCGTTTTCCTTATTTTTGTTACCTGAATATATGGCATTTCTGTGTCTTTGAATATTGTAATTGTTTTACTATTTGTATATATATATATGCATTTATGTCGATGTATAATTGGTTTGTTTTGTGAATATTATTTGTATTTTTACGCTGGGTCTTGCCTAGGGAAAACTGCTATCGAACGATTACATTGATAGGTCGTGTGAAGAATCAAAGTGTGTAGGATCTTCGGTAGTGTTAGCTCGGCCGCGTGGAGCGCGGGGAGAGAGAGTCTGGCTGGAGTAGCGAGTGGGGCAGGTGTGTTGTGTGAAGCTCCCGCGAGTTGCCGCGCTTTCGGGGTTTGGCAGCATGTAATTGCGCTCGACTTGCGATGATAGTTTCTGACATGGTGTCGCGGACGGGAAGCATTAGCTGGCGCACATCAAGAGCCCGTTTCGTCTGGTGATCGTGTCGAGAAGAAGGCGCGCCAACATCCAGCTTCTGCAACAGCGACGGCCGACAATGAGTGACTGTCGCCACCTCCTCGATCGACGGCTTCAAACATTCAATCAACCAACAAGGAAGACTGGAAGCACGTAAAGTTTTAGAACTGTATGGCAGACCTCAGCTTTTCAAACTTTTAAAATTGTTGCATCACAAAATGACAGCTACTTAGCATGAACCTTTGTTGCTCATTGTCCCAATTGCATTACCGAGCAGGGTCCCTTCCTTTTCCGAAATGAACCCGAGTGTCGTTGAAATTCAGACGCCAGCATTAAAGTACAATCATTCGATGCCACTGCTTTAATGTCAAAGATCAGTTAAGGTATTCATAGCTGGCTGCAATATTTAGATTACACAAGCACAAATTAAGAGTGCGAGTTTTGTTACCGTATTTTAGCTTACCTGTGACTGCAGCTCAGCTTGGTACGTACTAAATTTTACTACTGTTAATTGTTCAGAATCATTTAATTCAAGTTCAAAGTTAAATCCCTTATTTCTAAATTGCGTAGATTCAAGTAGCTTTTGAAATGATTGTTGAGGTAGTCCAAGACTAAGCGTATTTTACTGAACTTCGATGTGCTTCAGAAAGAAAGCTCACTATTAACTTCAGTCACTAAATTAACTTTCGATTTTCCTGTTTTATTAATTCTTTTGCTAAATTAACTCAGAGTGTAGCGAAATTTATTACTACTGACAAACTTTCAGTTTTCACACTACACTTGTCAACCTTCAGTTGCCACGCTTCTAGTGCTAATTATATGTGTAATAATCTTTCTTTTTCAGTACTATAGTAATTGTCCTTAGGACTGGCGACCGTAATTTCCACAAAATCTCAAATATCTAATTACCGCTAGTTGATTGTTAACGTAACGGCCGCATATTTACTTTCTTTATTAACTTTCCCCTATTTCAAAATTAATTTCCACCAGCTTCATTAGCATTTTTTCTTTCATTTAGATGTAACCCTTTCCTCCCTCTTTACCGACAAATTAACCTCGGTGACAATTGCTTTTCCCAAATTTCCATTAGGTACACGCGGTTTAATTTTTCCCTGTCATTAAGGTCGATAAGTGAGGGGGAGGTTACAACTGGAAAATATTAACGTAGTAAATAAAACCCATCCAAAATTTATGCAGTTTTCTAATACCAAAGGAAACAATTTTCATTAGCACTGGGACAATATGGAACATAAACACCCGAATTTACACTATCAGACAAGGAAATGATTGAAAGTAAGGTGAATGGAATGTAGTCGAATGCTGAGGGAATTCGATTATGAAATGAGACAGTAAAAGCAGTTGATGAGTTTAGCTATTTTGGCAGCAAAATAACTGTCGGCAGTCGTAGTATATCGAGAGGATATAAAATGCACCGTGGCTAGAAAAGCATTTCTGAAGAAGGGGAAGTTCTTAACATCTGACATAAATTTAATCTCGAGGATGTCTTTTGCGAGTACGAAGATATTTGTGTGAAGCGTAGCTTTGCAAACGTGGGCTATATGCAGTTCAAATAAGAAGAGAAGAGAAGCTTTTGAAATATGAGGCTAAAGAAGATTGATGAAGATTTGATGAGCAAAGCGAGTAACTAACGAAGAGGTACAGAACTGAATTGGGGAGGGACCATCCGACAAAAAGAATAGATCGGTTAATAGGACACTCCCTGAGGCACTCTTAGTCAGTTTGTAGTGAAGGGAAGAGTGGGTGCAATCATTTTGGATGGAGAACTAGGCTTGAATACAGCACGTAGGTTCAAATGAATGTAGGTTGTAGCGATTATTCAGAGATGAATAGCCTTGCACAGGGTAGACTGGAGTGAAGAGCTGTAGCGAAATGTCTCACGACAGCAATGAATGTAAAAACTTCTTTTGGCATCATTCAGCTCGTCATCGTTTCCGTAGTACAATAGCTGGTTCTTTTCATATAAAACACTTTTTGAAGTTACAGAATGTAATTTGGAACGTCACACGTCTGTAAATGTAAACTTTTCTACAGTGCTGTATATGTTACTTTCTCTGGTAGATTGTATATATCTTCGAAGCACCACTACTGCTTCGATTCCAACTCGTCATCGTTTCCGTAGTACAACGGCTGGATTTTTTTTCATATAACACACTTTTTGAAGTTACAGTTATGTTGTTTGAAACGTCACACGGCTGTAAATGTAAGCTTTTCTGCAGTCCTCTTGTTACTTTCCCTAATAGCTTTTGTACGTCTTCTCCGCTCTACTACCGCTTCGTTTCCCGAAACACAGAAGGTGCGCCACAGTCGGAATCTGTAAGTCGCCAGCTGCGCTGTTTTGCGGTTAAGTACCGACGTGCGGCTGCCTTACGCGTTTTGTTCCCTGGGGGGCCGATTGTTCTACAGAGGCTGCAACGGCCGACAGAAGCGGGTTCTGCACATTCTCATGAATCTGCGACTAATTATGGCGACCGCTGCTGGCGGGCCGCTGTTGAGACGGAGAGGCTAATTTGTCGCTTGTCGGCGGGAACTGCAGAGTTAGCGGGAACAAGGGAGAAGGCAAGCGGCAGTGGCAGGGGTTACAAGTAGGGTTGGAGGGCTTAGTAGGCGCTGTACTTCTGTGCTCCCACCGGAAACTGCCGCTGTCACGGCCTGCAGCAAACTCTAGCGCAGAATTCACCAGTATTTCAGAACAGCAATGCTCTGCTTGTCACCGTGAAAACAACAGTGGCGTTCTTCAAAATATTCCGGATATCTCCCAGGACACATCGCGCGGAATCGTGTAACACCACCTCCAGCTCTGATAAAGGCCTTTATCGTCGAGAAAGAAGGTTTATAAATTTCTGCAGGTGTGCAATATCCACTGATGATTATTGCGAATAACTAATAAAAACATCCCCCACTCAATAATCATTCAAATTATTGTAAGAATTATAACATTTAAAGGTCAAGAATGATGAGGTGTTTCCAAAAGCCGCATAGCTGTATGAAAGTACTTCTGTAGCAACTACCGGTTTCAGTATAGACAGGCCTTCAGGTTTATCTGTCAATAGTACAGATCATTATTTGAAATTTTATGAAACGGTAGAATTAGAGAGCCATAGATACTGTTGGTATTGAACAAAGAAACGCTGACAAGTGCTCACAGTTGTTATATTTTCATAATGTAGATGGGCAATTACGGAGTCTCAGTATTCGGGAAGTTATCCTTCTGCAAGGATGTTTATTTCCACGTTTCACTTGCTACAGCTGTTGTCATATTGGAAGACGGATTATGCGAATAGAACAGAAATCAATAGATGGGATGTATATATATCTACAGACAAAAAAATGATTACAATTTCAGAAACATTGCGTGATTTATTCAAGACAAAAACCTTCACAATTGAGGATGTCAACAAAACGTGGGGCACTTCTGGCTCTTATGTAAGCAGTTATTCTGCTTGGCATTGACTGACAGTTACTGGATGTCTTAATGAGGAATATCATGCCAAATTCTGTTCAATTGGCGCGTCAGATAGGTAGTTAGATAGGTAGTTAGATAGGTGGTCAGAGGGCTCTGCCCATAATGCTCCAAACGTTGTCAATTGGAGAGAAATCTGTCAACCTTTCTGCCCAAGGTGGGTTTTAGCAAGCACGAATAAAAGCAATAGAAATACACGCCGTGTACGGGCGGGCATTATCTTGCTGAAATGTAAGCCCAGAATGGCAACGAAACAGAGCGTGGAATATCGCCGACATATCGCTGTGCTTTAAGATGCCGCGGATGACAACAGAACTTTATTTAGATATTAATTACAACTGATAACACAAAATCAGCGCTTATTTAAAAGTTGTCTGTTAAATGTGTTAGCAGAGACGACAATTGACAACAGAACCGATAGATGCTTCTGTCAATAAGGTATAAAAATTGTTCAAACAAAATGTGACGATATTTCTTTGTCATTTACCATGAAAATACTTGCACAAGAATACTAACTTATTTTTATGTGAACAAACGTCAATTTGTAATTAATGTAATTACTGTAACGGCATGCTTATGACATTTTTTTATGTAAATAGTGTAGTAATACATTAGTTTATTCCGGGAAGTGGTCGAATCAAATCATTTCTGTACAACGCAAGAACACTGTATTTTTGATGGGGCCGCCTTCAGCCAGTGAAAAAGCAAACAGTAGCGGAACACTACGGGAATCAATGGGAGACGGAGTTTTTTTGAATGAAGAGCTCAAGGGAGCCATTCTGGCCACTTTCATGTTTGTGCTCGAAGAAGACAAGACATGTCTGTGGTAGCGTGCGTGATTTGGAAGTATAGTTGATAGATTCTGGACGGTGAAAAGCCGCTGCCATACTTTAATTTGTTAACGGAATTCTTATTTTGAAAAACTCTGAATGTGTTATACAGTACGACATTAACTTTTGTCACTTGATTTATGGAACTGAGGATAAACAGGGTATGAGTTACTATTCTTCGAATAGCATGTGAATGAAAATCATTATGATTCACTCTGAACTGTTTTGAGATGGTGAATATTTCTTGTAGTACGATTACGAAATGGACTTAGCTGTCGCGTCTCTTCAATGACTATCTAGTTTGGTAATTTTGCTACCGTCCTCGTAACGTTCTCAACGTAACTTTTCTGCCTGTATTTTAACGGTATATCGTAGGACCACTTAACGTTTATTTGAGATGTCCTTTCTTGAATAAACATTATTCAACATAATTCTCTGTCTTCTACATTAGTTACAGACATTAGGATAAAACCCTTTTTATTAAATTATTCATTGAACGTTTATTTGGTATTTCTGAATATTTTATTATCTCGCGATTCTAGCCAAAGCATAAACTCTGACTGCAAGACCACCACTGCAGGTTATTAAATGCAGCGAGCTAGCTGCAGGGCACGAAAACAGATGCGTGCGGCTCGACCCTATGACTACGTCGAGATATTCCTTTTAAAGAATACCCTACATAGCCCAGGTATCTAAAGTACGAGTAATCACAGGAGAAGACGCAACTGGTTTGCTCATAGGAGATGCTGTTTGGAACAGCAAGTACACTCAAGCAGTAACTGTTATGTACAGTTGCAATAGGCATCCGCAAAATTTTTTCCGTGAAGGCATTGACTGTTTAGTCACACAGTGGGATACTTCTATTAACACTTGTAGCGACTACTTTTTAAATAACGGTTTACATACTTTTTTCTCCATTTGTCTCAGCTGGTATTAGGGAATACGCTATTCAGCAACCACAAGAGGAGGAGGTATAGTTGGTAAAGTTCGGGAGATACGAGATTTCAGTTAGGTTACAACATGGTCATGGAGAGATTCTGAAATCAGATATTGGAATTTAAAGTGTATCCAGGGGCAGATATAGAATCAGTTCACAGTTTAATAATGATGAAGTGTATGCTGAAGCCTTAAGACACAAGTCAGAAAGAAACTGTGCAAAGAAGTGGGGTACCGAAACACTAAGGACTGAAGAGATACGCTTGAAGTTCTTTGATGCTGTAGTTACTGTGATAAGAAATAGCTCAGTAAGCAGCTCAGTTGAAGAGGAACGGACATCTCTAAAAACGGCAGTCACCGGAGTTGTAAAGGCAAAATAGGTATCAGAAAGATAACTGCGAGGAAACCATATCCAACAAAAGAAATGCTTCAGATTATCTACGATAGAAATAAATACAAAAATGTTCATGGATACACAGAAATATGAATATACAAGTGCAGGAAAGCTAAGGTTAATTGATTTCATGAAAAATGTGAACAAACAGAAAAAGAAGTGATTGGCAAAGGACTGACGCAGCATGTAGGCAAGTCAAAACCACCTTCCATGAAGTTGAAAGCATAGGCGGAAACGATAAGAGTGGATTGGAAATTCCGACCTTAAATGAAGGAGAGAGAGAATATAACACTACCGTGTGCTACTGCTATACCATAACCCTAAAGTTGGATGCAGATCGTAAAATGGAACTATCTTGTTAAACCAATTATGGTATAAAGCAACAGAGCAGTGTTACCCTCTGAAAGGAATTTTGTTGTGATGACCGCGATGTACCTAACGGAGGTGGCTTATCGGAAGTGAAAGCCAGAATTACGTAAAAATTTGAACAGTAACAAACAATAATTTACCTATCCACTGCGTCCAAATGATAATAAAAACGGTCGCCAGCGTAATTAGACATAAGAATGAGTAAAATTCTTGTTCAAGAAACTCAAAATAAGTAACTTCAATGGGCAAACACAGCCAATACTTTGTCACACGAGAGTGCAACGAACTCTGGCACCTGCATACAGTATGTTCACGTTAAGGTTGGAGCTGACAGAGCAGAGCAAACTATTTATACAAATGTAACAGATAACAAAACACACTGTTACTTTGACTTAGTCAAACTGAATGGTCTCAATAACGTTACTATTAATATTCACTATAGAATCGTAAATTGGACATAGGTTTAATATTACTTTTCAAACAAATTCTTATCTGACTTGAAATATCGATATGGTTCACAGCAAAATTAGTTATTGTGCATAGCGTAAGTCTCTCACTACTAAACACCTTTCTACTTAGAATGAAAATTAAATGGAGTTCGGGGGCTGATGACCTCAGACGTCAAGTCCCATAGTGCTCAGAGCCATTTTTGAAATGGAGTTCACTAAAAAATTACTTCTTACTGTCTTTTGAATAAAGAATTCACTATTTTCATAGATAGTGGTCTTTCTATTAATCGTTATCTAGCATGAGCACAATAGACAAACTGTGGATCCTGTTACACCCTTAATATGCACTTCCAATACACAAGAGCGACAAGCACTTAGCAAACATGAGTATATAACTTTCCACAAATGCAGTTCAAGACTTTTACTGCAGAGATACACAATATTGACACATCTGTAAAAAAATGACTCACCTTTTAAAATTTACAACAGGCAGCACTATGATCATTAACTAAGCAAAACTTTATAAGCCTCAGTTTCAAGAACATTTAATTTTTAATAGTAATAGCAAATTGTCTTTATTACTACAGTTTCTACTTTCAAGTCAATGATTAAATAAGTAACTTTGAAAGTCCACAAAACTTTAAATTGGAGTGTTTCAATCTCTGGGAGGCTTTCACATAGCTACATTTACTACCTCCCACAATTTTACCAAATCCACAGTAAATCTGAATACTCCTTTTTACCAAAGATCAAACAACAATAGTTAATTAACTGTTTGGCTTTGAGGCTTTTATTTTTTCCTCAACAAAGACACTCGGTAATCATAGTTCAAACGGAGAGGAACCTGAGAGGTGTTGTGATAAGGAAAAAATCAAGGTAGGTACATAAATTCAGTTATAAATTACCTTATATTTGAGCACACTAAAACATCAAATGAGCTGATCCTTCACTGTACATTATATCGTAGTTCTTCTGTTCCATTACAGTGATTGCGCAGTGTGGTAGTGATTGCATGTTGTTAGGTGGATTTTCAGGTAGAATTGCTTGACTCTGTCATTTGTTGGTGGCGATGATAGATACCAATTCCAGAATAGTTCCAGCTCTTTATCCATCCATCCGAGGCATTGGAAAGCGTCAGGAAAAGTCTCTCTCTGAACCAGGACAATACACAACTTTTACATGAGCTGTTGATAGTTTGGTAGCTCATTCCCGACCGACTCTTGGTTCCACCTTTCTATCCATGCCCTCCACATGCGCTACACAGTTCCGTTCCCGAGGGGAACCACACCACCTTTTACATACTAAATACCTCAGAACCCTAAGTGAAGGTCAGCAGTTTACATAACAGCAACAAAACATATTAAATAAAACAGAACATTTGCATATATTGACATTTCTACAAAAAAATTATTCACACTGAAATTACAAATATATACAGTAAGTTTTGTTCCCTCCAAATGAGACAAAGAATTTATATGACAGATACACTACATTGCATAGAATCAAACCATGACATCAAAGTTTTTACAAAGAAAGGAGTATACAATTTTGTATTATCGATTCAATCAAACAACATTTACAGAAGCTCAACAATGGAATGTTGAACAAAACAGAAAGCAAAATGAATCAACAAAAGGTATGTATTGTCTAAGCTATGGTATTATAAGCAGATAGATTTGTCTGATAACGTGACAGAAAAGGAGTGAGGAGTCAAGAGAAAAGAGATAGCGGATCCAAGATTAGAGTCAGAATTTAACATAACTTTAAAGAACATAAGACCCAGTCAGACAGACGCGATAAATAACAATCCACAGAAATTTCTAAAATCATTCTGGAAAGTGACAACAAAACGACTAATCACGTTAGTGTGTAGAATGAATAAGACTAACGGTATACCGTCTGATTTTTGGAAAAACGTCATTTATGCGGTACCGAAGACAACAAGAGCCGACTAGTGTGAGAATAACTAGATAATCAGCTAAATAGCTCATGGATAATAGTTTCTGGCAATAATAATACGCAGGAGAATGGAAAAGAAAGTAGACTATTTGCTAGATGATCATTAGTTTGACGGAGAAGCAGTTCTGATTTTGCGGTTCTAATGGAAGCAGGACTGAAGAAAAATCAAGACACGTTCAAAGCATTTGTCGATCCGGTAAAAGTGCACCACAGTATAAAATAATGCAAGTTCCGAATCTCTGAGAAAACAAGGTGTAAGTTATAGGGAAAGACTGGTAATATATAATACGTTCAAGGACCTAGAGGAAAAATAAGTGCAGATAATCATGAACGATGTGCTCAGGTTAAAAAAAAGCGAAGGAATGAATGTAGCCATTCACCCCTACTGTTCAATCTATACAGCGAAGAAGCAATGACGGAAGTAAAAGAAAGAATCAAGTGTGGTAACAAAATTCAAGGTTAAAGGATATCAATGATAAGATTCGCTGATGACATTGCTACTGTCAGTGAAAGTGAAGAAGAACTACAGGATCTGTTGAATGGAATGAACAGTCTAATGGGTATAGAATATGGATCTAGAGTAAATAGAAGAAAGATAAAATGAATAAGAAGTAGCGAAAATTAGAACAACGAGAAACTTAACATCAGAATTGTGGATCACGAAGTAACGAAGTCAAGGAACTCTACCTAGGCAGCGAAATAACCCATGACAGTTGGATCAAGGAGGACGTAAAAAGTCGACTAGCACTGGGAAGGAAGTTAATAGGAATATAAAAAAAGGGAGGAAGGTTTATCTGTTTAGCAAGAGTAATAGAAGGCAGATTTCAGACTACCTAACAGATCAAAACGAAAATTTCTGTTCAGACACTGACAATGTTGAGTGTTTATGGAAAAAGTTCAAGGCAATCGTAAAATGCGTTTTAGACAGGTACGTGCCGAGCAAAACTGTGAGGGACGGGAAAAACCCACCGTGGTACAACAACAAAGTTAGGAAACTACTGCGAAAGCAAAGAGAGCTTCACTCCAAGTTTAAACGCAGCCAAAACCTCTCAGACAAACAGAAGCTAAACGATGTCAAAGTTAGCGTAAGGAGGGCTATGCGTGAAGCGTTCAGTGAATTCGAAAGTAAAATACTAGGTACCGACTTGACAGAAAATCCTAGGAAGTTCTGGTCTTACGTTAAATCAGTAAGTGGCTCGAAACATCATGTCCAGACACTCCGGGATGATGATGGCATTGAAACAGAGGATGACAAGCGTAAAGCTGAAATACTAAACACCTTTTTCCAAAGCTGTTTCACAGAGGAAGACCGCACTGCAGTTCCTTCTCTAAATCCTCGCACCAACGAAAAAATGGCTGACATTGAAATAAGTGTCCAAGGAATAGAAAAGCAACTGGAATCACTCAACAGAGGAAAGTCCACTGGACCTGACGGGATACCAATTCGATTCTACACAGAGTACGCGAAAGAACTTGCCCCCCTTCTAACAGCCGTGTACCGCAAGTCTCTAGAGGAACGGAAGGTTCCAAATGATTGGAAAAGAGCACAGGTAGTCCCAGTCTTCAAGAAGGGTCGTCGAGCAGATGCGCAAAACTATAGACCTATCTCTCTGACGTCGATCTGTTGTAGAATTTTAGAACATGTCTTTTGCTCGAGTATCATGTCGTTTTTGGAAACTCAGAATCTACTATGTAGGAATCAACATGGATTCCGGAAACAGCGATCGTGTGAAACCCAACTCGCTTTATTTGTTCATGAGACCCAGAAAATATTAGATACAGGCTCCCAGGTAGATGCCATTTTCCTTGACTTCCGGAAGGCGTTCGATACAGTTCCGCACTGTCGCCTGATAAACAAAGTAAGAGCCTACGGAATATCAGACCAGCTGTGTGGCTGGATTGAAGAGTTTTTAGCAAACAGAACACAGCATGTTGTTATCAATGGAGAGACATCTACAGACGTTAAAGTAACCTCTGGCGTGCCACAGGGGAGTGTTATGGGACCATTGCTTTTCACAATATATATAAATGACCTAGTAGATAGTGTCGGAAGTTCCATGCGGCTTTTCGCAGATGATGCTGTAGTATACAGAGAAGTTGCAGCATTAGAAAATTGTAGCGAAATGCAGGAAGATCTGCAGCGGATAGGCACTTGGTGCAGGGAGTGGCAACTGACCCTTAACATAGACAAATGTAATGTATTGCGAATACATAGAAAGAAGGATCCTTTATTGTATGATTATATGATAGCGGAACAAACACTGGTAGCAGTTACTTCTGTAAAATATCTGGGAGTATGCGTGCGGAACGATTTGAAGTGGAATGATCATATAAAATTAATTGTTGGTAAGGCGGGTACCAGGTTGAGATTCATTGGGAGAGTCCTTAGAAAATGTAGTCCATCAACAAAGGAGGTGGCTTACAAAACACTCGTTCGACCTATACTTGAGTATTGCTCATCAGTGTGGGATCCGTACCAGATCGGGTTGACGGAGGAGATAGAGAAGATCCAAAGAAGAGCGGCGCGTTTCGTCACAGGGTTATTTGGTAACTGTGATAGCGTTACGGAGATGTTTAACAAACTCAAGTGGCAGACTCTGCAAGAGAGGCGCTCTGCATCGCGGTGTAGCTTGCTCGCCAGGTTTCGAGAGGGTGCGTTTCTGGATGAGGTATCGAATATATTGCTTCCCCCTACTTATACCTCCCGAGGAGATCACGAATGTAAAATTAGAGAGATTAGAGCGCGCACAGAGGCTTTCAGACAGTCGTTCTTCCCGCGAACCATACGCGACTGGAACAAGAAAGGGAGATAATGACAGTGGCACGTAAAGTGCCCTCCGCCACACACCGTTGGGTGGCTTGCGGAGTATAAATGTAGATGTAGATGGAAAGAGGGCATTCCTGGCCAAGAGCAGCATACTAGTATCAAACATAGGCCTCGATTTGAGGAAGAAATTTCTTAGAATGTACGTCTGGAGCACAGCATTGTATGCTACTGAAACATGAACTGTGGAGAAACCGGAACAGAAGAGAATCGAAGCATTTGAGATATGGTACTGCAGAAAAATGTTGATGATTTTGTGGAGTAATTCTGTAAGGAATGAGGAGGTTCTTCGGAGACTCGACGGGGAAAGGTGTATACGGAAAATCGTGACAAGAAGATGGGGCAGGATGGTAGGACATACGTTAAGACGTACGTTAATAGCTCCCTTGCTAGAGGGAGCTGTAGAGGGTAAAAATACAGAGGAAGACGGGAGTATACATGCAGGAAAGAAGAAGAAGAAGAAAAAGATAGCGACTATAGCCAAATAAATAAAAAAAAATACGATCTAACGTATGAAGACATTATGAAACAGTTTTCTGAGTTTCAAGACATGAAGTTCGTATCCCTACCATCTTTCGATGGTTGGTGGAAGGTCCTCAGCGGTGGAGTCAATAGATAAGACAGTTGATTCCTATAAGAAGTTGATATTTATCTTAGTAACTGCACGGAATTTCAGTATGATACATAACAGAAGGAATATTAACTGGGAGTAAGTATTATAATGTAGTAGTGTATCGCTCATTCAGGCTCAATAAGCCACAGGATCTTTACACACCGGGCTTGCCATCCGTGTTTGTTACCCTCCAGGGCTCTCTTGTAAATAAGAAAACATTGGAGAATCCAAAGGGAGTGAATGAATAGGTGGCGAAGGATTTCCTCATAATTTAAGAAGATCTCTTTCAGTGGCCGAATTCTGAGATGGAAAATAACAGTGTGGTTGATGACGTATTTTAACTCATCATGTTGTACCATCTTCCGTACTTTATAAAATTTTCGGTATGTTGCTTTGTGTGACGTCATATCGGTGAATGTGTTATAACAGATGGGTTGAAACTTCACGCATTTGGAATATTTGCGTGTTTTGTTTTACTGCTGCAAAATACAGACCGAATGATATCCACCTAATTGGTTAAAATACTTAGCTCCTGTGAGCACAAATTTTGTCTTCATCCAAACATTGTTCATTCGACGTAGAAACACCCTAAGCGTTTTCTGACTTTCATTTTTATAAACTGCACTTGAAACCTAATAAAAAATCTGATCATACTAAAATAATTTTATACATAAAAGTATAAGATTTCTGTATGAGCAAAAGATGGAAATAGATGTAATCTGTACAAGATACACAGTTTTACCGCTTTCCTGTATCATTTTATAGTACTAAACGTTCCTACAACCTGTGAGTAATGTAAGAAACGTCCTTGGAGCAAACAGTAATGAGTATTCGGAGTCTTTTGGTGTTGTAATGTATCTCGAGAATGCGCCAACTGTCAGCTTCTCACTAACGTGTTAGACTTCGAATTGTACTATCTGAATGTTTCGCAGCAGCGTGGAAACTGACAGAGCGAATTGCTTCCATTGAAATGTTGTCTGTCAAACATGCAAACAGCTTAGCGGCACCAGCCCGTAATAATCCGACAGGTCACACATCACTGCCCGGTGCGACGCAAAATTAGTCAATAGCGTTGCATTGCAGCCTGCGATTCGATGCCAAACACGCATTACTGATCGATGGATCCAATAAAACGTTGTAACAGACGTCTGACTCTAAGGATACTCAAGATATAAGAGAACATACATGCTCTCCTGGCCATCATAAAACTTCGTTGAAAAAAGGAAAGATACTGGACACGCATTCTGAAGGATCATGGTTCAAAGTCCCACGCGGTATCACAGATTTCAGTTTACTGTGTGTTTTCTAGATCTTTTAAGACGAATTCTGATACGGTTCCTTTATAAAGCTCGCGTTGGAATCAGAGTAAGCAGTCTCTCTCATCAGGCATCAGTATTCATCATAACATCCTTTCTTGTCCATCAATATTATATTTCAGCTTCATCGTCGGTCTATAGATTTAACCAACATACTTTAGCGGTTTATCAGTGTTACTGGCGTAAGCTACTACAGTGGCCCTTGACGAAGTAGCCCATTTGAATTCCGATGTGGAAAAAGTTTCAGATCACTGATAATTAGGTGGGAAGAGATATGGAGGGGAGAGCTCCTGTTGACTAAAATACATTCCTATGGTATGGTGTAAAACCAAAATATTTGTACAGTGTCTCGTGGTTCGGCTGACCTGTCAGTCATATGGTGATGGTATACTGTGCGTTTCCTTGCTTTTTAACGTATCTGCTGGAACGAGGATTGTTTTCCTGATGTTCGTAGTTGCAATCGTCATCGGCACAATAATCGCTCTACACTCAAGAGGCATTTTTCGGTTCTATTTATCAGATCCAGTCATGCGTAGGATGCAACACTAGTAAAAATGTTGAATGCCTACTAAGAAAGAGGTGCTCTCCAATTTATTCGGCTGAACGCGTAGGTGACGTTTCAGTTCGGCATGCCACGCTCTGCAGTATTTACAATTTCACCAGTTTATCTGGTTCTTCAAAGGATTATGTGCTTGCAACAAAATTTTGAGAAGTATTATAACTCTTCGATGGCCAGTTTTGTATCAGTGCTCCTTTCAGTACAAATTCAGTTCCCATAACAAATTTTTCTGTGCCATATCTCCCGATTAGCAACTTTGATCAAAGACTTATTGCCTTATATAACCGCTCAGGCTTCCGCGCCAGAGTCGATTCACATAAACGTTTTCAGAGTATTGTATCACGAAACCAGTGTTTAGGCCACGGTTACAGTGGCTTTCTTGTGGGCTCCAGAAGAGGGCCACTGTAACCACGGCCGGAACGTGAGTTACTCCAGTTGCAACGTGCGCGTGGGGCACACAATACTCGTTAAAGCCTGAGCTATGGTAATTGAGCGGGGTTCACCTTATGAGAAAGGATTTTCATACAGATATCGACCGCGTGTACCTGAATGGTGGCAATTCAGACTTACACACACTCTGTAATAACAATGATCCGTCAAGCAAGTCCGAAATGCAACTACACGTCAGAATGGACCAAAAGCAACACAGAAGATGCTACCAATTTAATAATAATACGGTCGCCAGCCTAATTAGGCATTAACTGAGTTTCTTCCCTGTACAAGTTGGTAGATATTCATGCAAAACAACAAGTAGTACCACTGCATAATATAGTAGAATTATAGAACCAGAAAATCTATTGAACTGAAAGTTTCACGTTCTGTACTGATATGGAAAAACCATGAATACATAACCCTACACTATAATGAATACTACAAAACTTTATACTGTCTATTAATCTGATTAAAATCGAGCATAGGTTACCCTAGAGATAACACTTTCGAGCCACACACAAAATGTCAATTTTGATAAAGATAAAACACTGATGAATTTTGACTTTTGTATTGACTTTAACTTTTGTTGGTCAAACCAATTTAGAAAACTTCAGAATTCAAATGAATAAAAAGGGGGGGGGTCCTGAAACTGTTATGATTACTGTATTAAAAAAATTGATTACTGAAATTATTATGTGTTCAAAATTTCCATTATATGAGTTACTACTCTTTTCATTTTATCTACTGCTCATTTAAATACCTTTATATCTGTCTCGAAATAATTAAACTTCATTACTATATCAATATTAAAGTTATCTTTCAACTTCGTTAGACCTTCGTTATTCATTTACTGGTTCATTAACAAAACAGTTCTTTAAGCACCATTCTAACATAGTTAGGTCTGCAAGTAATTATTATTAACACAAAATTTAATTTTTCATTTCGGGACACTCGGATTGCACAAAATTTGGAAAGGACACTGTCTAGGTTAGTTGTGAGGATAATTAAATGAGGGGAAAGTTCTGGTAAAATTTAGGTTATTATTGAACAGTTCACTCTATCGTCCATACGAATACAGTACTAAAAGTTTCAACCTGCTTGTATCGATGCGGCAGTTGGCGAGCGGCAAGATGGTGAGGCACAGAGTACACATACAACCACAGCTATGGCTCTTGACGTATCGGCACTTTAATTCTTCTTAGCGTCGCAATACTTCTCCGTTTAGTGCCTATGGAATTTTGCCATGCTATGTGGGATTTGGAACGGCATACCCGAGGCTCAGTGAAACTACGTCTTCCCGGAGAGCCTCCTTGCTCCAGAAGGTGTTGCTCAGACCAATGCCAAACTCCGACTACTACTGCTGAGCCCGTTGCGCCGTGCAGTGCCCGTGTGTATTTTCCCGCGCTCGCCTGCCATCCACCTTTTACCGCTCCCTTACAGACAGGGTATTCACCCGAGGTTTTGCATTCTACATATCCTAACACATTGCCTACGTATGGACCAGACGCACAGTTACAATTTTAAACATCTTACAACAATCTCAACATTTGTTACATTTCAATTCTATTACAAAATTGCTTGAAATTTGACATAAACATTAATATTCACATTGAAACTTGTTTACAGTTTTCTTAACACAATGACATGAAACAAAAAAGGAAATGAAATCAGAACATTAATTACACAATTTTATGGAAAAATCAGAAGGGAAAAAGTTACTTATATGTACAATAGTACAGCGTCGTTGTTACACAGTGAAATTTTTTTTGATCATGATACGGGACGATAGTAAAGAAACTTATTCATTACCACTGACAGTGAAAGGTGAAAGCTAATTCACTTTGTTAAATAGTGTGGTACCAAATATTGGTTCATTTGATGCAGTCACAAAAAATATTTATATGTGTTTGGAGGCGGTGATGTTCAGCCGCCAGACAATTGTTAAAATTCATGGTGAACCATCAGCTGTCCTTTATTCTGCAAAATGCTTTCGTTACTAGTTTCGCTGAAATGACCATTATTAAGCATTGGAACCCACCATAGTAGTACAAAATTTTTTAAAGTAATAGCTGTGTACAATAATTTTCATAAAGAAGCAAAGTTCACAACGGCAACTACTCAGACACTGAGCGATGTATAATAATCAGCTGAGTACATAGATCAGTGTGTGACTAGCCGTCGTTTTTCGGTACAGAGTTTGCTGGTTTGACTCCACAGTCTGTTTAGAGTGAGAATACAATTAATTAACCGTGAGTGGCTCTACGCACAGGGGTGCCAAACTTAAAATTTCGTGATGCTTAGACAGTGATCTGCACGAAATTCACTAACTGGCCATGCAGTTAGTTCTGACAGCACTTGTTTCAGTTACAAATATTCCTTGTTAAAATTCATGGTAAAAATGGAAATGAGCATTTAGCGACATTGGCCGGGAGCCCCTTACAGGGCAAGTCCGGCCGCCCTGGTGCAGGTTTTATTACAATCAACACCACATTGGGCGACCTGAGCGCCGGATGGGGATGAAATGATGATGAGGACAACACAACAGCCAGTCCCTGAGCGGAGAAAATCCCCGACCTGGACCCCTTGGGACGGCAGTCCGTCACGCTGACCATTCAGCTATCATGGCGGACAAAATTCATGGTGAACCTTCTACTGTCCTTTATATTGCACAATGCACAATGCGCTACGATTTTATGTGAAAAAATGTTTGACCAATGTACAGAAAATTACAAACTGCTCCATATGTTTAATTTTCAACAAGCGTCCAGCAGAAACGAAACGTTTGATAGATGAAATACATATTTTCGATCCTAAGTTGAAAAATATTCTTATGGAAAGTTGTGTACCATGTATAGAAGTTCTTCATAGCAGTTCATAGTTCACGCTGTAATAAATTGTGTGTTTTATATAAAAGGAAATCAGTTACTTTACGTCTGCTAAAGACATTAAGAAACTAATTCAATACATCAACGGTGAACATTCTCACGGAGTTGACAATTACCAAATGCAAACATCTCGCAGGCCGGAGTGGCCGAGCGGTTCTAGGCGCTACAGTCTGGAGCCGCGCGATCACTACGGTCGCGGGTTCGAATCCTGCCTCGGGCATGGCTGTGTGTGACGTCCTTAGGTTAGTTAGGTTTAAGTAGTTCTAAGTTCTAGGGGACTGATGACCTCAGATGTTAAGTCCCATAGTGCTCAGAGCCATTTGAACCATCCATTCGTCCCTCCATTCACGCCTGTCGCGACACCACTGGAGGCGGGCTGCACGATGTTGGGGCGTGAGCGGAAGACGGCCTAACGGTGTGCGGGACCGTAGCCCAGCTTCATGGAGACGGTTGCGAATGGTCCTCGCCGATACCCCAGGAGCAACAGTGTCCCTAATTTGCTGGGAAGTGGCGATGCGGTCCCCTACGGCACTGCGTAGGATCCTACGGTCTTGGCGTGCATCCGTGCGTCGCTGCGGTCCGGTCCCAGGTCGACGGGCACGTGCACCTTCCGCCGACCACTGGCGACAACATCGATGTACTGTGGAGACCTCACGCCCCACGTGTTGAGCAATTCGGCGGTACGTCCACCCGGCCTCCCGCATGCCCACTATACGCCCTCGCTCAAAGTCCGTCAACTGCACATACGGTTCACGTCCACGCTGTCGCGGCATGCTACCAGTGTTAAAGACTGCGATGGAGCTCCGTATGCCACGGCAAACTGGCTGACACTGACGGCGGCGGTGCACAAATGCTGCGCAGCTAGCGCCATTCGACGGCCAACACCGCGGTTCCTGGTGTGTCCGCTGTGCCGTGCGTGTGATCATTGCTTGTACAGCCCTCTCGCAGTGTCCGGAGCAAGTATGGTGGGTCTGACACACCGGTGTCAATGTGTGCTTTTTTCCATTTCCAGGAGTGTGTATATATATATATATATATATATATATATATATAGGGTGTTTCAAAAATGACCGGTATATTTAAAATGGCAATAAAAACTAAACGAGCAGCGATAGAAATACACCGCTCGTTGCAATATGCTTGGGACAACAGTACATTTTCAGGCAGACAAACTTTCGAAATTACAGTAGTTACAATTTTCAACAACAGATGGCGCTGCGGTCTGGGAAACTCTATAGTACGATATTTTCCACATATCCACCATGCGTAGCAATAATATGGCGTAGTCTCTAAATGAAATTACCCGAAACCTTTGACAACGTGTCTGGCGGAATGGCTTCACATGCAGATGAGATGTACTGCTTCAGCTGTTCAATTGTTTCTGGATTCTGGCGGTACACCTGGTCTTTCAAGTGTCCCCACAGAAAGAAGTCACAGGGGTTCATGTCTGGCGAATAGGGAGGCCAATCCAGGCCGCCTCCTGTATGTTTCGGATAGCCCAAAGCAATCACACGATCATCGAAATATTCATTCAGGAAATTAAAGACGTCGGCCGTGCGATGTGGCCGGGCACCATCTTGCATAAACCACGACGTGTTCGCAGTGTCGTCTAAGGCAGTTTGTACCGCCACAAATTCACGAAGAATGTCCAGATAGCGTGATGCAGTAATCGTTTCGGATCTGAAAAATGGGCCAATGATTCCTTTGGAAGAAATGGCGGCCCAGACCAGTACTTTTTGAGGATGCAGGGACGATGGGATTGCAACATGGGGCTTTTCGGTTCCCCATATGCGCCAGTTCTGTTTATTGACGAAGCCGTCCAGGTAAAAATAAGCTTCGTCAGTAAACCAAATGCTGCCCACATGCATATCGCCGTCATCAATCCTGTGCACTATATCGTTAGCGAATGTCTCTCGTGCAGCAATGGTAGCGGCGCTGAGGGGTTGCCGCGTTTGAATTTTGTACGGATAGAGGTGTAAACTCTGGCGCATGAGACGATACGTGGACGTTGGCGTCATTTGGACCGCAGCTGCAACACGGCGAACGGAAACCCGAGGCCACTGTTGGATCACCTGCTGCACTAGCTGCACGTTGCCCTCTGTGGTTGCTGTATGCGGTCGCCCTACCTTTCCGGCACGTTCATCCGTCACGTTCCCAGTCCGTTGAAATTTTTCAAACAGATCCTTTAATGTATCGCTTTTCGGTCCTTTGGTTACATTACACCTCCGTTGAAAACTTCGTCTTGTTGCAACAACACTGTGTTCTAGGCGGTGGAATTCCAACACCAGAAAAATCCTCTGTTCTAAGGAATAAACCATGTTGTCTACAGCACACTTGCACGTTGTGAACAGCACACGCTTACAGCAGAAAGACGACGTACAGAATCGCGCACCCACAGACTGCGTTGTCTTCTATATCTTTCACATCACTTGCAGCGCCATCTGTTGTTGAAAATTGTAACTACTGTAATTTCGAAAGTTTGTCCGCCTGAAAATGTACTGTTGTCCCAAGCATATTGCAACAAACGGTGTATTTCTATTGCTGCTCGTTTAGTTTTTATTGCCATTTCAAATATACCGGTCATTTTTGAAACACCCTGTATATAAGGAACAGCAATTGGTCTATAACTCTCCCTTAGCAACGCCAGAAATCACTTCATAATGGCGTGGGCTGTATTTACATGGAATGTACTGAGACTTCTGATCCAATTGAAGCCATCTTTGACAGTAAATGAATATTTTCGCCTACCTGGAGACAATACACAGCCATTCATGGGCTTCACGTTCTCAAATAACGAGGGAATTTTTATGGATGCAATATTCCATCTCCTCTAGGAGGATAAGAGTGGAGAAACTTCAGGATAAGGAAATCAGTCACAAGCACATAACAGCGATCTCAGAAAGGTACCAGTTAGTTGAATGTAGTCAATTACAGTCATTGGAAAAGGAATGGACAAGTAAATGACAAGTAATTTGAAACTGGCCAGGAAAACTGCTGGTGAATCCTGTGGATGCCATGGGCAGATGGGGGGAATATTTTGAAGAGTTGCTCAATGTAGGTGAAAATGCGATCAGTAATGTTTCAGATTTCGAGGTAGAATGGGATAGGAATGATGATGGAAATAGGATCACATTTGAGGAAGTGGAAAAAATGGTCAATAGATTGCAGTGCAATAAAGCGGCTGGGGTGGATGAAATTAAGTCGGAACTCATCAAATACAGTGGAATGACAGGTCTTAAATGGCTACACAGGATAATTGAAATGGCCTGGGAGTCGGAACAGGTTCCATCAGACTGGACAAAAGCAGTACAGAGGTCTCTCTTTAATCAGCGTTGTGGGTAAAATCTTCTCAGGTATTGTTGAAAGGAAAGTGCGAGTATTAGTTGAGGACCAATTGGATGAAAATCAGTGTGGGGTTATGCCTCTTAGAGGTAGTCAGGACCAGATCTTTAGCTTACGGCAAATAATGGAGAAGTGTTATGAGTGGAACAGGGAATTGTATCTATGCTTTATAGATCTAGAAAAGGCATATGACCGGGTTCCTGGGAGGAAGTTATTGTCTGTTCTACAAGATTATGGAATAGGAGGCAAAATTTTGCAAGCAATTAAAGTTCTTTACATGGATAGTCAGGCAGCAGTTAGAGTTGACGGTAAGTTGAGTTCATGGTTCAGAGTAGTTTCAGGGGTAAGACAAGGCTGCAACCTGTCTCCACTGTTGTTCATATTATTTATGGATCATATGTTGAAAACAATAGACTGGCTGGGTGAGATTAAGATATGTGAACACAAAATAAGCAGTCTTGCATATGCGGATGACTTAGTTGTGATGGCAGATTCGATTGAAAGTTTGCAAAGTAATATTTCAGAGCTAAATCAGAAATGTAAGGACTATGGTATGAAGATTAGCATCTCAAAACGAAAGTAATGTCATTCGGAAAGAAATATAAACGGATTGAGTGCCAAATAGGAGGAACAAAGTTAGAACAGGTGGACGGTTTCAAGTACTTAGAATGCATATTCTCACAGGATGGCAACATAGTGTAAGAACTGGAAGCGAGGTATAGCAAAGCTAATGCAGTGAGCGCTCAGCTACGATCTACTCTCTTCTGCAAGAAGGAAGGCAGTACCAAGACTAAGTTATTTGTGCACCGTTCAATCTTTCGACCAACTTTGTTGTATGGGAGCGAAAGCTGGGTGGATTCAGGTTACGGATATGAAAGTAGCTAGGATGATTGCAGGTACTAGTAGATGGGAACAATGGAAGGAGTGTGTCCACAATGAGGAAATCAAAGAAAAACTGGGAATGAACTTTATAAATGTAGCAGTCAGGGCAAACAGGCTTAGATGGTGGGGTCATGTTACACGCATGGGAGAAGTAAGGTTACCCAAGAGACTCATGGATTCAGCAGTAGAGGGTAGGAGGAGTCGGGGCAGACCGAGGAGAAGGTATCTGGATTCGGTTAAGAGTGATTTTGAAGTAATAGGTTTAACATCAGAAGAGGCACCAATGTTAGCACTGAATAGGGGATCATGGAGGAACTGTATAAGGGGGGCTATGCTCCAGACTGAACGCTGAAAGGCATAATCAATCTTAAATGATGATGATGATGATGATGATAATCGGGCCACAACTGTTCTCGATTGGTTTACAGAACATTCTGGACAATTCGAGCGAATGATCTGGCCACCCAGATCGGCTGATATGAATCCCATTGAATTCATCCGTGGAAAAAATCTTGCACCGGTAACACTTTCGTATTATGCAGGGCTATATGGGCAGCATGGTTCCGTATGGCTACAAGTGACTTGTTGAGTCCATGTCGCGTATAGTTGCCGCCCTATGCTGTGCAAAAGGAGCTCTCACACGATATGACTTTCGTCGTCTCTGTATACAGTACCGGTAAAGTGATGACACTTAGTGATTTTAAGACAGACAGGGCATTCTTCAACGATGATGGTTTTTATCAGTTGAGGAACGCTGAGAACTTTGCATACCCACACCAACTCTTACTCTTCGGCATTCTGTAACAGCTCCCTATGCCATATCACACAGCATTTATATACATAAGAAGATACAACTTAAAAGTCGAGAAACCAGTTTGTGGGTATGTAATCTACTTATATGTATGCTACAGCTTGCTATTGGACTTCTCATTCAGTTTGAAATGTTAATAGTTTAAACGCCTGTGTTTGACACCTGTAGTACTGTAAGAATTCATCAATCAATCATGTGCAGCTTTTTCATTGCACGAGGCCCGAACACATAGGCTAATTACAAATAGTTTATGTAGATATCAGTAAATAAAAAAAGCATTTGTTGCATACGCTTGTAGACCGCTATACTGATAACAGCCTCACAATACATTGTCCACATTGTCAGTTATGAAGCAGTAATATTCGAAAATATGAGAAATGATTTACACTTACTTCCATCAGCCTTAGTGTGCCGCAGAAAGGAGTGCGGTGTTCAACCACAAAAATTTTTGGTCACCTACCCAGTGATCTAGAGAGTTTAGCAGATAACAAAAGCATCATACCCAAATTGAAATCATATTTGCTTGCAATCTTCTTACACTGTACCTGAATATCTGTATCGGTAATAATATAGTTTGTGTGTGTGTGTGTGTGTGTGAGAGAGAGAGAGAGAGAGAGAGAGAGGAGAGAGAGAGAGAGAGAGAGAGAGAGAGAGAGAGAGAGAGATTCACTGGGATAGCGTACTATACTGCGTAAAAGTGAATATTCCACATCAGAGCAAGAGATAGCAATTATATACCACGGAACATGCAAAATTACAATTCCATTTTACTCAACATGTTCTTCGGAGTTCTTTTAAATTTTTGTGTTCTTGTTTTGGGTTTTCTCTATTTATAAAATTTAATCAGCTTTATGTCAATCGTGAAATGAGTTATTCCTTACCTAGCTGGCTTTGGCCGATATTGTCCGAATGATACTGGAAAATTAAGAGGAGCTTGTGTCATTTTCACACTGTTGCTTATTACAACGTATACATGGATTATGGTTCTTACAGTTTGATTTTCTTTTCTTGCAAATACGTTACTGAGAGTGTAATGCTTTGTGGCAAAGGCTGAATATATTTTCTACGATGGTACCCCATGGTGCGGCTAAATGCTTCACTCTAACGTTGAGTCCCTGTGGCTTGTCCAAAGTAGTTTTCAGTTTCAGCTAGGCAGCCGCAGTGAAGGCACGTCCAATTGCTATTTTCAAAACACTGTCGCTATCTAAAAAGTAATACAGTTCTCTCCAGTGAGGAAATCGCCGAGGAAGTTCACGAATTCTTGCACTGACCTATCAGTCAAGCGGACAATGGAACTTATTCCTGACTAGGGTTGTCATCTAGAAACTTTAAAATGCAGGACAAAGCACCAAAATAAGCTTAAAGTAACAACAAAATTACCAAAACCTAACTTTTTTTATGAAAATGGTGTAACAAATATACTTCATGGCATAGTTTGTATTGCTGCAAAAATGACACTGACCTTTCACTAAATTTAATCTTTACCGGGTCGTCCGGACGTAGTAATAATCAAGCTAACAGCATTATCCACGAGTCCATTATCACACCAGGTCGTTCAGCAGTAGGGTAGTTACCAAATCTGACAGTGTCCAACGAACTGTCCACGTAAACAAACAGAGAACGTATGCGCAGCGTCGGTGTAGCAGAGAACAGCGCTACACGATGTGTCAAGTCTTTTGCAGAGCTGTTAGTTTCAGTGTTCAAACTCACAACCGTTGCGGAATCATGGCATCGTTATAAGTATCAGTTATCAACACAGAACTACTGCCTTGAAGAAAATCAAATTTGTAAGTGTTGCTTCGAGATTGTAACCGGGGTTTAACCGCAGAGATATCTAAATACGTTTCTCTAACTCTTGCAAGTAGCTTTTGATACAGTGACATTTAAATAATTCAAGAGATTTCTTGATAATTGAAAGTGCCTGCACGAAATAAACAGTTGTTGTTGGGCAAAATCCGGATGGACGGCTGCAGTAGGTTAAGGCTGAGCAGTACCAGGTCAAAAATGAGGATCACAGAACGTTTACAGGTATGCTGGGAGTAAGAAACACTTCAGAGGGATATCTACATCTACATCTACATTTATACTCCGCAAGTCACCAAACGGTGTGTGGCGGAGGGCACTTTACGTGCCTCTGTCATTACCTCCCTTTATTGTTCCAGTCGCGTATGGTTCGCGGGAAAAACGACTGACGGAAAGCCTCCGTGCGCGCTCGAATCTCTCTAATTTTACATTCGTGATCTCCTCGAGAGGTATAAGTAGGGGGAAGCAATATATTCGATACCTCATCCAGAAACGCACACTCTCGAAACCTGGACAGCAAGCTACAGCACGATGCAGAGCGCCTCTCTTGCAGAGTCTGCCACTAGCGTTTGCTGAACATCTCCGTAACACTATCACGCTTATCAAATAACCCTGTGACGAAACGCGCCGCTCTTCCTTGGATGCTCTCTATCTCCTCCGTCAACAGGACTTGGAACGGATCCCACACTGATATGAGCAATACTCAAACATAGGTCGAACGAGTGTTTTGTAAACCACCTCCTTTGCTGATGGACTACATTTTCTAAGGACTCTCCCAATGAATCTCAATCTGGCCTTTCCAACAATTAATTTTATATGATCATTCCACTTCAAATCGTTTCGTACGAATACTCCCAGATATTTTACAGAAGTAACTGCTACCAGTGTTTGTTCCGCTATCATATAATCATACAATAAAGGATCCTCTTTCTATATATTCGCAATACATTACATTTGTCGATGTTAAGGGTCAGTTGCCATTCCCTGCACCAAGTGCCTATCCGTTGCAGATGTTCCTGCATTTCGCTGCAATTTTCTAATTCTGTAACTTCTCTGTATACTACAGCATCATCCGCGAAAAGCCGCATGGAACTTCCGACACTATCTACTAGGTCATTTATATATACTGTGAAAAGCAATGCCGACCGCAGTGGCCACGCGGTTCTATGCCCTGCAGTCCGGAACCGCGCGACTGCTACGGTCGCCAGTTCGAATCCTGCCTCGGGCATGGATATGTGTGATGTCCTTAGGTTAGTTAGGTTTAAGTAGTTCTAAGTTCTAGGGGACTGATCACCTCAGATGTTAAGTCCCATAGTGCTCAGAGCCATCTGAGCCATTTTTTTGAAAAGCAGTGGTCCCATAACACACCCCTGTGGCACGCCAGAGGTTACTTTAACGTCCGTAGACGTCTCTCCATTGAGAACAACATGCTGTGTTCTGTTTGCTAAAGACTCTTCAATCCAGCGACACAGCTGATCTGATATTCCGTAGGCTCTTACTTTGTTTATCAGGCGACAGTGCGGAACTGCATCGAACGCCTTCCGGAAATGAAGGAAAATGGCATCTACCTGGGAGCCTGTATCTAACATTTTCTGGATCCATGAACAAATAAAGGGAGTTGGGTCTCACATGATCGCTGTTTCCGGAATCAATGTTGATTCCTACAGAGTAAAATTACAATGAAATGAACACCCTTAGCTTCTTACAGGCGTTGACATACGTCAGCGGGGACAGATGAAAATGTGTGCCCCGATCGGGATTCGAACCCGGGATCTCCTGCTTACATGGCAGACGCTCTATCCATCTTTTTTTTTAAATTATTTGTTGATCTCATTTTGTTCTATTTTTGTTCGTTTTATATGTTCGGGGGGGGGGGGGGGGGACGTTTCATGACAGTCGTTCACGTTGTTCGTTGGTCCACGCACTCAGTTTTTTTTTATTACAGAGGGTAGCTAAACCCTCCGGCAGAACACGCTGAGCTACCGTGTCGACATCCATCTGATCCACCGAGGACGCACAGTATAGCGCGACTGCAGGGATTTATCTCTGGCACGCCTCCCGCGAAACCCACATTCTCAACGTATTGTCCCGCACTACATTCCTAGTGCCGCCGCCCATTATACTCATTACTCGCGGCGCGTTGCCGACTCCCGTAAGGGTTCGGACACTGTTTGTGCGTTACCACAGAAGAAGAAGATGGTCAAGTGGCCGGTGAGCCTTAACTATATATATATATATATATTAAGATGGTATCTGTTCTTTCGGACATGAACAGATACCATCTTAGTATATATCCTACAGAGTAGATTCCGGGTTTCCAGAAATGACACGATACGCGAGCAAAAAACATGTTCAAAAATTCTACAACAGACCGATGGCAGTGGAAAGAATCGCAAAGACGACGTCACTACGTCACAGATAAAAGAAGCACCAAAAACGACGTGTGTGTACACCAGGCGTGTTAATTTTATTCTCTCCAGTCCCAGCATCTACAGAGATAATTATATTGGGTTTTTTAGCTGTCATCCCGCCTTTTTATTTCGTTTGTTTTCATTGATATCCAGCACGGTCCCGCTCTGAAAGCGAAATGTCCGCCATAAAAAAATATGCGTTGACCGCAGCAGCAGGGAGGCCGGCGTGTCGGATGCTTTACAGCGGAACCAACACCGCCGCACCGCTAAAAACAACACCAGCAACAACGGCAACAACAGCGCAGAGTGGCAGCTGCCGCTGCTCGTATGTGTCCGCCAGCGCATCGGATTTATGCAAATGGCTGGCGCCGACGGGCAGCCGCCCATCCTCTCTCGCCGATGCGCCCAGTGACAGGGTGCTCGCCGCCCAAAGAAGGGCTTCACTCTTCCTGACTTCACCCGACACTTTCTAGTACAGAAGGCGGAAATCATGCATATTTCCTCAAGGCCGAGTATTGGCATCTCTTGTATTTTTTAATACACTACTGACCATTAAAATTGCTACACCAAAAAGACATCCAGATCATAAACGGGTATTCATTGGACAAATATATTATACTAGAACTGACATATGATTATATTTTCACGCACTTTGGGTGCATAGATCCTGAGAAATCAGTACCCACAACAACCACCTCTGGCCGTGATAACGGCCTTGATACGCCTGGGAACTGAGTCAAACAGAGCTTGGATGGCGTGAACAGGTACAGCTGCCCAAGCAGATTCAACACGATAGCATAGTTCATCAAGAGTAACGACTGGCGTATTGTGACGAGCCATCATTGATCAGACATTTTCAATTGGTGAGAGATCTGGAGAATGTGCTGGCCAGGGCAGCAGTCCAACATCTTCTGTATCCAGAAAGGCCCGTACAGGACCTGCAACATGCGGTCGTGCATTATCCTGCTGAAATGTAGGGTTTCGCAGGGATCTAATGAAGGGTAGAGCCACGGGTCGTAACACATCTGAGATGTAACGTCCACTGTTCAAAGTGCCGTCAATGCGAACAAGAGGGACCGAGACGTGTAACCAATGGCACCCCATACCATCACGCCGGGTGATACGCCAGTATGGCGATGACGAATACGCGCTTCCAATGTGCGTTCACCGCGATGTCGCCAAACACGAATGGGACCATCATGATGCTGTAAACATAACCTGGATTCAACCGAAAAATTGACGTTTTGCCTTCGTGCAGCCAGGTTCGTCGTTGAGTACACTATCACAGGCGCTCCTGTCTGTGATGCAGCGTCAAGAGTAACCGCAGCCATGGTCTTCGAGTTGGTACTCCATGCTGGTGCAAACGTCGTCGAACTGTTCGTGCAGATGGTGGTTGTCTTGCAAACGTCCGCATGTATTGACTCAGGGATCGAGACGTGGCTGCACGATCCGTTACAGCCATGCGGATAAGATGCCTGTCATCTCGACTGCTAGTCATACGATGCCGTTGGGATCCAGCACGGCGTTCCGTATTACCCTCCTGAACCCACAGATTCCATATTCTGCTAACAGTCATTGGATATTGACCAACACGAGCAGGAATGTCGCGATACGATAAACCGCAGTCGCGATAGGCTACAATCCGACCTTTATCAAAGTCGGAAACGTGATGGTACGCATCCTCCTCCTTACGCGAGGCATAACAACAACGATTCACCAGGCAACGCCGGTCAACTGCTGTTTGTGTATGAGAAATCGGTTGAAAACTTTCCTTATGGCAGCACGTTGTAGGTGTCGCCACCGGCACCAACCTTGTGTGAATGCTCTGAAAAGCTAATAATTTGCATATCACAGCATCTTCTTCCTCTCGGTTAAATTTCGCGTCTGTAGGACATCATCTTCGTGGTGTAGCAATTTTAATGGCCAGTAGTGTATGTACGTTTCCCAAAAATCATTGAGATATTTTTTTATATTCTAGTACTGACAACAATATTTATAATGGTACGAAAAATGGAACACTATTTCACTGCGCTACCACTTTCTTTGGAACCACTGACTGCACAGCTAGGAAAGTACAGATAACATTTACATAAGTGTTTTATGCCTCCAATTTCCTTCCCTGGTGCTGATATGTGAAAAAGACAAGTAATTTATTTCACTACAACAAAAATATTTAAAATGTAGCTCAAACATACCATCATCATCATCATGTTATAAATTTTTGAGGAAATAATAGGCAAGGGAGTTAGAGGAGGTCATTCTAAACATCTGTACCGATTTTTGCGAGTTAAATTTCAGTCATTTAGGAGAAAAGTGTACCTGAATGATGAAAATTCAAGTTTTCGATAAATCGCAAAAGAAGATTTACACATTTATTAACTTACCACTATGCTCGTTTACAACATTCCAGCGGCATACTCCAGTTTTCCTCCTCTTTCTTTATCCACCATACACTTTCTATTCATTCTTTACTTTATCCTTGTCTCCTTTGTAGCAGCTTCTGCGGCTGTCTCTCCTTCGGTTACCCGCTGCTTATCAATACCAGTTAGAGCTGAAGCCATATTCCATCCCTTCTGGTTGTTAAATTTCTTCATAAAATTGATCCTTGAAATTTCACCATTATTGAATGTTATTATTGCATCCATTACACCAATCGTCAGCACTGTCAGGACAACAAACACAGTCTCGAGTATTCTCTCCCATTTACAGCTGTTGAAGCTTTCATTTGTATTCTGAGAGAGACCATGCATACATTTCCCAAGTAGATTTTTACTTGCCAGATTCCTATATATAGACCTAATTGCCTCCATTACAACAAGTGCTAAGGAATTCTTGTGGGTATATTGTATGCCTGTAGTATTGGTCAATCAGTACTTGCACCACGAATCTTTTCCTTTTCGACACAAACCATGCTGTGGGGTTTCAACTGTTGACATTTTGTGAAACCATGGTGCCCAAATAGATCATCTCATGTTCTCCAAATCTTCTACATTTCTCCTTATTGCTAGTCCGTTATATTGAGTCAAAAATTCAATTTTACTTTTTGTAAGACGTGCACGACCTATGTGTTTTCCATCTGACAGTTTTTTTCCACTGAAGTCTTTTGATAATTTTCTCAGCCGAGCTCCCATTCGTTTTTGTACATTGAAGCTTTTCTATCAGAGAGTCACCTTATGGTCTGTCATTAACAACAGTAGTGTGTCCTTTACAGTCTCCATCCCAAAGGTAGCTACATATCTCACACCACGACTGACCTCTGAATTTCTAAAATTGTTTAGAACTCCTTTCGTTTCCATGTTTCCCCTTGGGCCATCAAAGTTCTTTAAAACACATGGGTGCCCATAAATTTACTTAAAAAAACTTGGCAGTGCTTTTTTAGACATTCGTAATGAAGTGTCTTACCAGTTTCAATAAATGTGGCAGTTACAACGCCATTCAGAGAAGTATGACCTCTCTCCTGCCATCAAATGCTGACACACGAGTTACAGGCAATCACTAAACGACATGAAAGACCCTTCCTTGCAGAAATGTCCTCAGAAACGTCAATACTATCTTCACAATTGCAGTACTTACATTTCACAGAACTCTTCAAAAGTCTTGACAGCATATTTAGGTTCACAATAACATTTCCATCGTTATTGCTGCTCACAATAATACTAGGCTTGTTCTTATTACATTCAGAAAGCAAAAGTTTACATCTAGAAGCACTGCCTGTAGACACAGCTTCCGCGGGCGACTTTTAAAGCAACTGATGTGTATTATTCGGTTGTGTTTCGAACTGGTTGCCGCAAAACTTTCGTTTGGGGCTAAATTTCTTTACTCTCGACATTTGTAGCACGGGAAACACACACACAGAAACAAAACAACACACAATAACTACAAAACCATATGCGTATGAATTTCCGAAATCATATAATCTCAGATCCTTATTTACATTCGAACTATAGCCTTCTATACATGCCTGTACTTTGGTTCCAGGAATCAGTGCCTTCTAGAATACACCTGTGTTAACGATCCGTAACTAGCGACGGTAAAAACGGAGGAACAAAATGCATCACGTATTCTGACGTACTTCAAACTGACAGATGGTCATGGCCCCTGTGCAACATTACGTTCAACCTCAATTTTAGAATGAACGAAAAGTGATAATGCCCATAAACTATACATTTTTGAAATCGGCATGAAATGCTCTTTTCTGTAGCTCAAGAATATTTTTTTCAAATGTTTGGTCATTTTAATTAGCATGTCCCCTTAAGGAAATGCATCCCCGCGATATCTTCCGCAACTGCTGTGTCGACAGGTGAACAAACTCTAATTATCAAGGCACAAATGGCACAAGAGATGGCTGAGCAGGGAAATATGGATCCTCAGTAGAAACGCCTACCAACAAGCATAATACGACGTATGCAGAAAGAAACACATGCAACATAAACACCTAACGCCACCACTGAAATAAAAATGTCAGCAATTGTCTATAGAGAGTATTAACTGCCAACAGACAAGCAAGCAGCATTAACATGTCTCTCTGATGTTTAATCAGATGAAAATAACGAAATGATTCTATAAAAACAGACAGAGGCATTTCCTTAAATTCTGCTTGGAATCCTGACGTCTAAATCCACATATTCCAATGGAGAATGAAATTATATCTATCCTTGAGGCCAAGTCTGTAGTCAGCAGTCATTACAACTAGCACGCTGGTGAATAATTTTTGCTCTTGATTTTCTTCTGAAATACACTCCTGGAAATTGAAATAAGAACACCGTGAATTCATTGTCCCAGGAAGAGGAAACTTTATTGACACATTCCTGGGGTCAGATACATCACATGATCACACTGACAGAACCACAGGCACATAGACACAGGCAACAGAGCATGCACAATGTCGGCACTAGTACAGTGAATATCCACCTTTCGCAGCAATGCAGGCTGCTATTCTCCCATGGAGACGATCGTAGAGATGCTGGATGTAGTCCTGTGGAACGGCTTGCCATGCCATCTCCACCTGGCGCCTCAGTTGGACCAGCGTTCGTGCTGGACGTGCAGACCGCGTGAGACGACGCTTCATCCAGTCCCAAACATGCTCAATGGGGGACAGATCCGGAGATCTTGCTGGCCAGGGTAGTTGACTTACACCTTCTAGAGCACGTTGGGTGGCACGGGATACATGCGGACGTGCATTGTCCTGTTGGAACACCAAGTTCCCTTGCCGGTCTAGGAATGGTAGAACGATGGGTTCGATGACGGTTTGGATGTACCGTGCACTATTCAGTGTCCCCTCGACGATCACCAGTGGTGTACGGCCAGTGTAGGAGATCGCTCCCCACACCATGATGCCGGGTGTTGGCCCTGTGTGCCTCGGTCGTATGCAGTCCTGATTGTGGCGCTCACCTGCACGGCGCCAAACACGCATACGACCATCATTGGCACCAAGGCAGAAGCGACTCTCATCCCTGAAGACGACACGTCTCCATTCGTCCCTTCATTCACGCCTGTCGCGACACCACTGGAGGCGGGCTGCACGATGTTGGGGCGTGAGCGGAAGACGGCCTAACGGTGTGCGGGACCGTAGCCCAGCTTCATGGAGACGGTTGCGAATGGTCCTCGCCGATACCCCAGGAGCAACAGTGTCCCTAATTTGCTGGGAAGTGGCGGTGCGGTCCCCTACGGCACTGCGTAGGATCCTACGGTCTTGGCGTGCATCCGTGCGTCGCTGCGGTCCGGTCCCAGGTCGACGGGCACGTGCACCTTCCGCCGACCACTGGCGACAACATCGATGTACTGTGGAGACCTCATGCCCCACGTGTTGAGCAATTCGGCGGTACGTCCACCCGGCCTCCCGCATGCCCACTATACGCCCTCGCTCAAAGTCCGTCAACTGCACATACGGTTCACGTCCACGCTGTCGCGGCATGCTACCAGTGTTAAAGACTGCGATGGAGCTCCGTATGCCACGGCAAACTGGCTGACACTGACGGCGGCGGTGCACAAATGCTGCGCAGCTAGCGCCATTCGACGGCCAACACCGCGATTCCTGGTGTGTCCGCTGTGCCGTGCGTGTGATCATTGCTTGTACATCCCTCTCGCAGTGTCCGGAGCAAGTATGGTGGGTCTGACACACCGGTGTCAATGTGTTCTTTTTTCCATATCCAGGAGTGTATGTAAAACTGAAAAGGCAATTACTTTTTCCAAAATGATTTCGACAGACAGGAGATAATAATATCCAGATTCATTGCTTAATGGATGACTGTATTAGACAATATAATTTCTGGTTATGAACTAACTAACATTTTTCTCCAGAATACCACGTTATACACTGATGAATCAAAACATTATAACAATTGCCCTCCGCGACGTTGGATGCCACCTGATGGCGTAGCAGGCACGTGACGAGGTAAAAAATGCATGTAAGCGTATCAGATACGGACGGTAGATGACCCTACCAAAGATATGGGCTGCGAACGGAGAAATTCATAAGCGACTTTGACAAAGGATAGATTATTATTACGCGGAGTCTGTGCACTTGTACTGTCGTTAGAATCTACGGAAAGAGGTAGAAGGATAGAGAAAGCACCACTAAGCTCTAAATGGTTAGACGTCCACGACTCTTCACAGAACATGCAGTTCAGAGGCTCGTCTGCTCTGTAAAGTAGGATAGATGGTGATCTGTAGCATCTCTGGCGAAACAACACAATGCTGTTGCACGCACAAGTGTTGCGGTGCCCACCGTTCATCGTGTGTTGTTGAATCTGGAGCTCTGCAGCGGACCACCCCCACGTGTTCACAACGTCAGTTACGATTGCAGTTGCATGGGACCCTTGTGATTCGACCGTTGATCAACGGAAATAATGTCGGCTCTTCAGGCGAATCGCATTTTTGCTACGCTAGGCCGATGGGCGTCTCCACAAACGCTGTCAACCAGGTAAACGGCGACTAGGAAGTGCAGCGCGCCACGTACCCAGGCTGGTGGAGCACTATTTTGCTATGGGAGACGTTCTCCGGTGCTTGCAAGGGATCTGTAGTAGCACTCGACGACACGGTGACAGCTACGAACCGCCCGGACTCCTTCACGTTTCATGTCTTTTCCGACAGCGATCTCATCTTTCAGCAGTATGAATGTCAGGGCCCCCTGAGCTATAAAGTTGTTACAGTAGTTTGAGAAGCATTGTAGTGAACTCACATTGATGTCTTGGAGACCAAATTCACCTGGTGCTAATCCTATGGAACCTATCTGGGTCACTATCAAGTGTAGGAACATTACTATCTCGTTATTTGCGCGAATTACATGATCTGTGCGTAGAAATCTAATGCCACATACCTCCATAAACTGTCGAATCCCTGATACAAAGAATCAATGCTGTATGTTGTTTCAAAGACGGACAAACAAGCTAGTAAGCAACTGGTCATAATGTGTTCTCTCATCAGTGTGCTTCCTTATGAACAGAAGTCACGGGCAAATAGGTTTTTATTATCTTTTATTATCTATCAGCTCATAATCATCAATAAATCATATCAGATTGTGACAACATAATATGTAAATATGAAAGTAACGCTGTTCTGTTACATTATGGGCCGGCCGGGGTGACCGAGCGGTTCGAGGCGCTACAGTCTGGAACCGCGCGACCGCTACGGTCGCAGGTTCGAATCCTGCCTCGGGCATGGATGTGTGTGATGTCCTTAGATTAGTTAGGTTTAAGTAGTTCTAATTTCTAGGGGACTGATGACCTCAGAAGTTAAGTCCCGTAGTGCTCAGAGCCATTTGAACCAATTGTTACATTATGTATGCTGATGAGCGAAAGCATAATGAACACCTGATTAACAGCTTATTTGTCCGTCTATGGAACGAAATACAGTACTGATTCTCCGTACCAGGGATCTGAGTGTTAGTTGGTAGATTTCTGGAGATATGTGGCATTACATGTCTATGAACAGGTCATGTACTTCGCGTAAATAACGAGCCTCTGATTTGCGTACGCCCCTTAGCGACCCAGATCCATATATCGTCGTTCCTGCGTCGCAACCTGTACTTGTACATAAATTGTGTAATTCCCGTTCAGTACGCGGGGGCCACGACATATGAACTTCATTTCATAACGGCTGTTGCATCGTTCTTCTTAACTACAGAAGCATTGTAGTACAGGATTTTCTCTTGTGACTTCGACACATGCCAGTAGCCAACATTTGAGTGTGTCGTGCTTATGAGCAGACTGCATAGTGCGTCTTATTTGCCAACTATATCTCAGAAATGTTTTAATATTACTTCTGATATATCGCCAGTTTGACCCAATTTCGTAAGTGATTTCTTTGTCGACTTCGACATTGGCCATAGGAAACCTTTTGGGAATCTTGTGTCAATAACTTACTTTTGAAAGTGTTTCTTCTCTGCTAAATGCGTCTCAAAGTGATTAACATTTTCTTCGATATATCGCCGGATTAATTTATCGAATTTAGCCAGTGCTTCATTCATCAATTTGTACGCCAGACAAGACACTACCTATTGAGCGTTTCGTGTTCATACATAATACTACATGATGTGTCTTCTCTGATGCATATGCCTAAAAATTATATATATATATATATATATATATATATATATATATATATATATATATATATGTGTGTGTGTGTGTGTGTGTGTGTGGGTGTGTGTGGGTGAGTGTGTGTATGGTGTATCCAGCATAATTAACTGTATTTAGTCACTGTTTTCTTTGTCTACCAGGGCATGTAATGGTAATGCCTTGCACTGGGGCATTGGGGAACGTGTACCAATAGGAGCTAGCTTTTGCCTGACATATGAGGTGAGCAAAGATTACCAGCCACAGGTTTTCTGTGTGTTTCCCTATTCATCTAGAACATAATTAGTCATTCCTCTGTGAAACCACCAGGTTTTAAAATAACGCAATTGTCCCTCGTTATATTGTTTCTCCTATCGACATATTGGTAGTATGTTCAGTTACTTTTTGGAATATCGTGTACCTTTCCTAAGAATCACTTACTGTTAATTCGAGTTTCTATATGTCAGCTTATCACATAGAGAGGCATATTCATGTGGACACTGCCGATATGTTAATCGTCAATAACACGGAATGTTAATATGGATTAGCTCACGTTTTGTTGGAAATTCAGTTTTTATTGGTCCTCTTCCCAATCGTTTTTGTTGGAAAGTTGTGGTAAGTCTCTATGGGACCAAACAGCTGAGGTCATCGGTCCCTAGGCTTACACACTACGTTATCTAACTTAAACTAAGTTAGGCTAAGGATAACGCACACGACCATGCCCCAGGGAGGACTCGAATCTCCAATGGGGAGAGCTGAGCGAACCGTGGCAAGGCGCCCTGGCCACTCGGCTGCCCTGCGTGGTAATCGATTTTGTGATCGTGTTAGATCGCATTGAGGCTTGCATTATATTTCCGCGTGTCAGGGCCTCGTATTAAAAGAGACAAAATGCAGGCTACTTGCAAACTAACACTGATTATATTGAATAGTAATAAAGATATGTCAAGTAAGTAGATTTATTATTTTTATTTAGTAATTGTCGACGTATGAACAACAGTGGAGACAGGTTGCAGCCTTGTCTTACCCCTGAAACTACTCTGAACCATGAACTCAATTTACCGTCAACTCTAACTGCTGCCTGACTATCCATGTAAAGACCTTTAATTGCATATCTGGTTGTCAGGACCAGATCTTTAGCTTACGGCAAATAATGGAGAAATGTTATGAGTGGAACAGGGAATTGTATCTATGCTTTATAAATCTAGGAAAGGCATATGACCGGGTTCCTAGGAGGAAGTTATTGTCTGTTCTACAAGATTATGGAATAGGAGGCAAACTTTTGCTAGCAATTAAAGGTCTTTACATGGATAGGCAGCAGTTAGAGTTGACGGTAAATTGAGTTCACGGTTCAGAGTAAATTCAGGGGTAAGACAAGGCTGCAACCTGTCTCCACTGTTGTTCATATTATTTATGGATCATATGTTGAAAACAATAGACTGGCTGGGTGAGATTAAGATATGTGAACACAAAATAAGCAGTCTTGATATGCGGATGACTTAGTTGTGATGGCAGATTCGATTGAAAGTTTGCAGAGTAATATTTCAGAGCTAGATCAGAAATGTAAGGACTATGGTATGAAGATTAGCATCTCAAAAACGAAAGTAATGTCAGTGGGAAAGAAATATAAACGGATTGAGTGCCAAATACGAGGAACAAAGTTAGAACAGGTGGACGGTTTCAAGTACTTAGGATGCATATTCTCACAGGATGGCAACATAGTGAAAGAACTGGAAGCGAGGTGTAGCAAAGCTAATGCAGTGAGCGCTCAGCTACGATCTACTCTCTTCTGCAAGAAGGAAGTCAGTACCAAGACTAAATTACCTGTGCACCGTTCAATCTTTCTACCAACTTTGTTGTATGGGGGCGAAAGCTGGGTGGATTCAGGTTACCTTATCAACAAGGTTGAAGTTACGGATATGAAAGTAGCTAGGATGATTGCAGGTACTAGTAGATGGGAACAATGGCAGTAGGGTGTCCACAATGAGGAAATCAAAGAAAAACTGGGAATGAACCCTATAGATGTAGCAGTCAGGGCGAACAGGCTTAGATGGTGGGGTTATGTTACACGCATGGGAGAAGCAAGGTTACCCAAGAGACTCATGGATTCAGCAGTAGAGGGTAGGAGGAGTCGGGGCAGACCGAGGAGAAGGTGCCTGGATTCGCTTAAGAATGATTTTGAAGTAATAGGTTTAACATCAGAAGAGACACCAATGTTAGCACTGAATAGGGGATCATGGAGGAACTGTATAAGGGGGGCTATGCTACAGACTGAACGCTGAAAGGCATAATCAGTCTTAAATGATGATGATGATGATGATGATGAGTAATTGTCGACCTTGGAAAATAATTGTTTGGGTGCAGCGGCACGATGTAACCGAAATTAAAGGGAGGAGCCGTCGTGTGGCTTTTAGGAAATGGGTCGCGACTCGCATCTGAAAGCAGCCGACAGGACAGACGCGGCGGCGGCTGGGAGCGTCCATTTAATTCCGTTAAAACACAGCGCGCCCCCTGGGAGCGGCCGCCCTGCCCTCTGAGAGGCAATCCACTCAGCGGAGCGCGGAACAGCCGTCCGCTGTGGCCCGCCGTCCAAACGGCGCCGCGCCGGCTCACGTTCTGCCGCTGTCGGTGTCGGCACCGCCGCATCGCCTGTCACCGCAGACCGAGTCTGACGCGGTGTCGCCTTGCAGAAAGTGATCACGACGTTGGCAAACAATTAAGGTTGCCGAAAGCCAATAAGCAGCAAGCCCTGACGCGACTGCTTTGCACTAGCTGAGTACCCGGGGTGGCCTGACTTAGTATTTATGCCTATCCTCTTTCAGCCAATCTCCTCCTTCCGACTCCCTCTGTCCTAACCCCGCTCCCCTTTTCCTCTCTCTCTCTCTCTCTCAACCTCCTACTCCCCCTCCCACTGTATACCTCCTCTAATCCAAATCTCTGTCCGTCTCTCCTCTCATCCCTCTCTCTGTCCGTCTTTTCCTTCCCCCTATGTCCACCTCCTCCCTCTTCCCTTGTCCAACTGCTCCTGACCTTTATCTCTGTGCATCTCTCTCTCTCTCCTCTCTCTCTCTGTCTCTCTCTCTCTCTCTGGCCATCTGCTCTTCCCCCTTCCCTGTCTGTCTTCTTCCCTCCCTTTCCATACCGTTCACCCACTTCTCTCTATCCCCTCATCTTTCATTTACCTGTCTACCTCCTCCTCTACCTTCTCTCTCTCCACATCATCCTCCCTCCCTATCTGTGTCCATTTTCTCCTTCTCCATCTCTGTCTGTCCATCTACTTCGGGCCCCCTTCTCTCTCTCTCTCCACGTTATCACCTCCACCCCAACTCTTACCGCCACAGTATTTCTATCCACGTCGTAGCTAACGCGTATTCAGTCAGTAGTAAGGAGGTAACGAATTAAAACGTCATGCTTCAAGCGGCAGTTTTACTCTGTTAATTGCGAAACTGTAGTAAGTGATAAACTTTTTTCCTTTCATAATTTCTTGGGGCTTGTCAGCAAGAAAATGTTTCGTCCCACTTTGAAATTATGTGTAAAGTTTGTTGCAAGTCTTTAAGTGTTGTGATTCTCAAACATTGAACGGATAAATTATGAGGGTTTGCACGTCAAGAGCCGTACTGCTCTTTCACTCCTAGCCCGAACCCTTTGATAAATATATAGTTCTTACCTCCACAGCAATTCTTTTTAACAGACTGCAAGATCCATACATATATAATGGTACTTTCTTTTGCAGGCGTAGAAAATGTCTTCTCATGAACTGTTAAGAACTTCAGAGGAAATAATAAGAGAATTTGTGCATCAAGAGGCTGAAAACGTACATTACAGTGAATCAGACGAAGATGTGAGTCAACCTGAAGACGGTCATATCACAGACGACCAGGGGGATGACGAATTCGATGTACCGCCATTTGAGGTTGATTCATCGGACGAAGCAGATAGCCAAGTGAGGAAAATTTTATGTGGCAGAAATGGGTATTGTTGGAACACATATCCCTACCGCAAAAAATCGTCGAGAGTGCCAGCAAAGAATGTAGTGTTACATGCACTTGGTGCACTAGGCAAGGCAATAAACGAAACGTCTTCCCTGAAATTATTTGAACTGTTGTTTACTAGTAACACACACACAAACAAACAAAAATTGCTAATTCAAGGGAAAAAGTTCACATCACCGCAGTGGTATGTTGCAGATACCAACCAAAACGAAATAAAAGCATTATTTGGTATACTTTTTATGAGTGGAGCTCTAAAAAATGCGCATCTGAATTGTACTGATGCGTGGTCTGTAGTATACGGGTCCCCATTATTCCGAGGCGTTATGACGAAAAACAGATTCGAGTTTTTCATCAATAATCTAAGATTTGATGACCAACATACCAGATTGCAAAGGAGACCGGAAGACAAGTTCACTGCATTTCGTGATATATGGTGTATGTTTGTCAAACATTGTGAGGAATTGTACACTCCCTCTGCCCTTCTAACCATTGACGAGACACTCCTTAGCTTCCGAGGCTGATGCCCATTCAAAATGTATCTGCCAAGCAAGCCGGACAATTATGGGCGAAAGATAATTTCATTACGTGACGCGAAGACATATTATTTTTATGCAGGAATTCCATATTTGGGGAAAGAGATTAGGGACATTGGACAACTGGTTTGCTTCTTGTGAAGTAGCCGACAAACTGGCTGACAGAAAGTTGACAATGGTTGGCACCTTACGCAAGAATAAACCGGAAATACCTGAATCCGTGCTTCAAACCAAGAATAGGTCACTTTCTTCATCTGTATTCATTTACAGGAGAGAAAAATTTTGGAGTCATACATTCCAAAGGAAAATAAAACCGTTATTCTTTTGTCAACGATGCATCAGATAGGTGAAATAGATGAGAAGACAAAGAAATCGAACATAGTACTTTTCTACAATGATAACAAAGTGTGAGTCGATCTATTTGATTTATTATGCCACAACATCACCACAGCACGAAAAACCAGGCGCTGGACAATGCGATGCATGTATGGGGTTTTAGATTCATCAGGAATAAATGCCTATGTCTTGCATAAGGATAATGGTGGTACAAACAGCCCAAGCAATTTTCTCAAGTCATTGGCGTTCGGGCTGGTTGAAGCAGAAATGAAGGACAGAATCACGAGAAAAAATTTACCCAAAGAGCTTCGCATAACCATCGAACAGATTTTGACAAATTTTGCGAGCCATATACCAAGCGATACTCCAAGATCAGCAGCACAACCAAAACGATCTAAAAAAAAAAAAAAAAAAGTGGACGATGCTTTCTTTTCAGTCGAAAAGAAGATCGGTAAAGTTCCTGTTGGACACCAGTGTGCAAGGACCATCGGAAAAATATTTGTCAAAGTGGCCATGACAGTTTAGTTTAAAAATGTTTGATATATTCAAAATATCATCAAATGTTGAAAATAAAATCTGTGTTCCTTTCACTTGAGGAACTAGTTTTCGTAGTTGTTAGCTTTATACTTTTTACCAATATTTTCTTCAATCATTCTTATGCCTTTTGATTTATTCTATTGTGTTTTGCAATGTCATAACACAAAGGGTAACTGAATGCAATTGATAAGTGCACTGTCATATTTCTGTATATGAAACCACGATACAATAAAAATGCATTGATATGATAGTTATGATTTGCTTTGTCATATTATAAAACATAAGTATACTTTGTAATAAATGTTTCATATTGTATGTTTATTACTTTATGTTACTCCAGAACCTCTATTGTGAAACAAATAATTCAGAAAACCGTGGGGTAAATTTTTACCCCACCTAGTCGTTTATGTCTCGGGATTAGCACCTTGTTACTCTAGGGATATATATATATATATATATATATATATATATATATATATATATATATATATATATATATACCACATTTCCTCCTCACCATACTTAGTGCGTATGTCACTTACTGTCTGAAAAGAATCGCTTTGGAGCAACCGCCTCTCCTAAACTGTATTTTTCAAAGCAGTTGACACCTGTTGAATGAATTACAGACTAATTTTATCTGTCTGTTGCCGAGTTCTAGAGCACACTCTAATGTCAAACTTAAGTACACGCCTTACAGAAAGGAAAGCGACAACAACGGATGCAATGATTCCTGATGATTCGTCTCATCCACAGGCTTGTAAAGAAACAGCCTTTTATTGTCCAGTGCACAGACAGTCAATACGCCAATGAGCAGGAAGGACAGAAAGACGGAAACAAATGTCATTAAGAAGATAGCGGCTAACAATGGTTATAGAGGCTGCGTAAAATTATTAAGTACAGAAAGAATAAACTTGAGGTAGATAAAGTGAAAATGGTTGTGATGCCGTACTATCACATTTTTATATCGGATGGTGTTAATATAGCGTTCCAGACAAATAATCTAGTGAGGTACAACCTGAAGCACAATGTCGGTATAAAGATAAATACGTTGGAAAGATCTGGAGTGTATGAATTTCAGTTCGCAACCTGTGATGCAAAATATGCTGGACAGACAACGAAATGACATTTTTAGAGCTTTGTAGAATTATTTTAGGGCAAACACTGAACTATAATTTTATAATACCATTTTGACGGAGTAGGTGGCGGCTGACTATCAACGCTTAGGGAATGAGAAAAAGTAGACGATCAGTACAACAGAATTATGTTCGAACCAACAGCTGAAGTTACACAGCAACATGTCAGTTCAGGAAAAACACCTGACATCTGCAGAAGCGTCACCTTGACACTCTTGGAGCACACAGCAAAGCAATAGATGTGACGCACTTGTACAGGCAAACAAATGATTGCAATTTCAGAAACATTTGATGATTGACGTAAGAGAAAGAGCCTCACAAGTTGAGCAGCCCAGTAATGCATCGATCAACCTTTGCCTCTTATGCAAGCAGTTATTCGGCTTTGCGTCAGTTCACAGAATTGTTGGTTGACCTCCTGAGGAATATCATACCAAATCCTGTCCAGTTGCCGTATTACATAACCAAAAATCCGATATGGCTGGAAGGACCTGCCCATTTTGCTCCAAACGTTCTCAACTGAGGAGAGATAGGGCGACACTACCGGCCAAGGTGGGTTTTGACAAGCACGAAGGCAAGAAACAGAAACTCTCGGCGGGCGTGGGCTTACATTATCTTGCTGAAATGTAGGCCCAGGATGGGTTGCCGTGAAGGACGGCGAAACGCAGGGTAGAGTATCGCCGACGCGCCGCTGACCTTTGAGCTGCCACGGATGACAACCAAAGGGGTTCTGCTGCTAAACGAAATGACACCACAGTGCATCGCGCTTAGCTGTGTGGCTGTGTCGCAGGCGACAGTCGGGTTGGTATGCCATCATCACTGCCCGCGGCGTCTCCAAACTACTCTTCGGCCTAGGATTCTCATTGACTGAAGTAACATTGTTTTCAGTGATGAGTCCCACTTCGAACTGAGTCAGCGAACACGTATCTGCAGACGCCCTGGACAGCGGTAGCGTGCCAGTGTGAGCTCCCCGAGAACCACGGCTGACGCTCTGGAGTGTGTTTTCATTTCACAGCAGCTGTGTGGCTGGATTGAAAAGTTTTTAGCAAACAGAACACAGCATGTTGTTATCAACGGAGAGACCTCTACAGACATTAAAGTAACCTCTGGCGTGCCACAGGGGAGTGTAATGGGACCATTGCTTTTCACAATATATATATAAATGACCTAGTAGATAGTGTCGGAACTTCCATGCGGCTTTTCGCGGATGATGCTGTAGTATACAGAGAAGTTGCAGCATTAGAAAATTGTAGCGAAATGCAGGAACATCGGCAGCGGATAGGCACTTGGTGCAGGGAGTGGCAACTGGCCCTTAACATAGACAAATGTAATGTATTGCGAATACATAAAAAGAAGGATCCCTTATTGTATGATTATATGATAGCGGAACAAACACTGGTAGCAGGTACTTCTGTAAAATATCTGGGAGTATGCGTGCGGAACGATTTGAAGTGGAATGATCATACAAAATTAATTGTTGGTAAGGCGGGTACCAGGTTGAGATTCATTGGGAGAGTCCTTAGAAAATGTAGTCCATCAACAAAGGAGGTGGCTTACAAAACACTCGTTCGACCTATACTTGAGTATTGCTCATCAGTGTGGGATCCGTACCAGATCGGGTTGACGGAGGAGATAGAGAAGATCCAAAGAAGAGCGGCGCGTTTCGTCACAGGGTTATTTGGTAACCGTGATAGCGTTACGGAGATGTTTAACAAACTCAAGTGGCAGACTCTGCAAGAGAGGCGCTCTGCATCGCGGTGTAGCTTGCTCGCCAGGTTTCGAGAGGGTGCGTTTCTGGATGAGGTATCGAATATATTGCTTCCCCCTACATATACCTCCCGAGGAGATCAAGAATGTAAAATTAGAGAGATTAGAGCGCGCACAGAGGCTTTCAGACAGTCGTTCTTCCCGCGGACCATACGCGACTGGAACAGGAAAGGGAGGTAATGACAGTGGCACGTAAAGTGCCCTCCGCCACACACCGTTGGGTGGCTTGCGGAGTATAAATGTAGATGTAGATGTAGACACCATCTGTTGTCATCCGCACCGACCTTAGAGCACAGCTGTACGTTGACATTTCACGACCAGTTTTGTTGCCCTTCATTGCAAGCTGTCCTGGACTTACTTTTTTTTTACATGGGTACTCTGCAACTAATATTTAAGTGCCTGGCAGAGGGTTCATCGTGCCACTTTCACAATTCTCTATTATTCCAATCTCGTATAGCACGCGGATAGAATGAACACCTATATCTTTCCGTACGAGCTCTGATTTCCCTCATTTTATCGTGGTGATCGTTTCTCCCAATGTAGGTCGGTGTCAACAAAATATTATCGCATTCGGATGAGAAAGTTGGTGATTGGAATTTCGTGAGAAGATTCCGTCTCAACAAAAAACGCCTTTCTTTTCATGATTTCCAGCCCGAATCCTGTATCATTTCTGTGACACTCTCTCCCATATTTCGCGATAATACAAAACGTGTTGCCTTTCTTTGAACTTTTTCGATGTGCTCTGTCAGTACTACCTGTTATGGATCCCACACCGCGCAGCACCATTCTAAAAGACGACGGACAAGCGTAGTGTAGGCAGTCTCCTTAGTAGGTCTGTTACATTTTCTAAGTGTCCTGCCAATGAAACGCAGTCTTCGGCTAGCCTTCCCCACAACATTTTCTATGTGTTCCTTCCAATTTAAGTTGTTCGTTATTGTAATACCTAGGTATTTAGTTGAATTTACGGCTTTTAGATTAGACTAATTGATCGTATAACTGAAGTTTAACGAGTTCCTTTTAGCACTCGTGTTGATGACCACTATTTTCGCTATTTAGGGTCAACTGCCAATTTTCGCACCATTCAGATATCTTTTCTAAATCGTTTTGCAGTTTGTTTTGATCTTCTGATGATGTTATTAGTCGATAAACGACAGCGTCATCTGCAAAAAACCGAAGACGACAGCTCAGATTGTCTCCTAAATCATGTATATAGTAAGGTACAGCAAAGGGCCTATAACAGTACCTTGGGGAACGCGAGAAATCACTTCTGTTTTACTCCATGACTTTCCGTCAATTACTACGAACTGTGACCTCTTTGACAGGAAATCACAAATCCAGTCACATAACTGAGACGATATTCCATAAGCACGCAATTTCACTACTAGCCGCTTGTGTGGTACAGTGTCAAAAGACTTTCGGAAATCCAGAAATACGGAATAGATCTGAAATCACTTGTCAATAGCAATCAACACGTCATGTGAATAAAGAACTAGTTGTGTTTCACAGGAACAATGTTTTCTAAACCCATGTTGATTGTGTGTCAATAGACCGTTTTCTTCGAGGTAATTCATTATGTTCGAACACAATATATGTTCTAAAATCCTGCTGCATATCGACTTAACGATATGGGCCAGTAATTTACTGAATTACTCCTACTACCTTTCGTGAATATTGGTGTGACCTGTGCAACTCTCCAGTCTTTAGGCACGGATCTTTCGTCCAGAGAACGGTTGTATATGATTGTTAAGTATGGAGCTAATGCATCACCTCACTCCAAAAAGAACCTAATTGGTATACAGTCTGGACCACTTCTATGAAGTGATTTGAGTTGCTTCACTACTCCGAGGATATTTACTTCTACGTTGTTCTTGTTGGCAGCTGTTCTCGATTCGAATTCTGGAATATTTACTTCGTCTTCTTTTGTGAAGGCATTTGTCAGCTTTGACAGCACTGTCTTCGATACAATCTCCATTGCTATCGCGCAGAGAAGGCATTGATTTCAGCAAGATGATGCTGGCTCGCTACGGCGAGAATTTATACTGCTTGTTTCCGTGCTTGATGTTATATGATAACCAGACACTTTTTTTTTTTTTTTTTTTTTTTTTTTTGCAAAGTAGAACTAGGCGGCGAACCGGACCGACGTCCTCCAGAGCGGAAGCGCAGTGTCTTACCAGCGTAATACCTCATTCTCTGTGTGCTGGAGATGGAGCGAGCCCTTCCCTTCCCTCAGCGAATGGAATAGTATGGCGAGTCATCTTGTATGAACGTTACTGAGGAGCAAATGGGACAAAAACGTAATAGAGGATGTCGAACACGGAACCCACATCTGAATATCTTGTCTCCTAGGTCGTGCATTCGCTGGGTGTTTTACATGTCACTGTGCTCTGAAGTTATATCCACAAGTAGCCTATACAAACATTTTTCTACTTTTATTATTTTGTTTCAGTGACTATATTTAGTAAAAAATGCCATTACATTCAAATACCAAAACGTAAATGTTTCAGTGTACCTTTAAGCATCTTTACTGCATAAGAGCCTGTTTCAACAAAACGCTGAATAGTCGAAACATAAGGTCGATGATGGAAAGACGAAGATTAGCGTGACAGCATTACGCTCCATTGGCATGCAACCCTACTTCTGTCTGTCCTCAAACGTTTACCCCTAAAGAGACAAATTCCAGAGCAATGCTACTAATCACATGCAAAAGATAATTAATCTCCATCTGAGATCAATCAGTTAATACGAAACCAGCAGAGGGCAAGTTCACGAACCGAAATTTCTGAGTAGATAGCGTAATCAAATGGGATCACTCGCGAACTGTTGTTTTTGAGCCCTAGTCCGTGTGTAGATCAATCATGAAGCCCACTGACGTGAAAATCAAAGCAGAAGTAAAAGACTAGAAACATCAAGTGTGACACATGAACACAACATTGCCTTTACAAAATATGGATATATAACGTAGCTTAAGCACTACACTTCAAAGAATGTCGGCAATGCGCGCAATATACCGCGTCACATCGTAAAAAGACATTTCCAGAACAATGAAGGAGCAGTACATCGGCTTGTCGTAAGTAAAACGGCCATTATATAAAATATCAAGAAAAGTGTGAGGTCATCCACGTGAGTGCTAAAAGCAATCCGTTAAACTTAGGTTACACGATAAATCAGTCTAATCTAAGGGCCATAAATGCAACTAAATATCTAGGAATTACATTTAGGAACAACTTAAAATGGAAGGAACAGGCAGAAAATGTTGTGGGGAAGGTTAACCAGAGACTGCGTTTTATTTGCAGGACACTTAGAAAATGTAGTAAATCTACTAAAAATCTACTAAAGACACTACCTGCACTACTCTTGTCGGGTCTCTTTTAGAATACTGCTGCGCGGTGTAGGATCCTTACCAAATAGGATTGACGGAGTACATCGAGAAAGTTCAAAGAGGATCAGAGTGATTTGTATTATCCCGAAATACGAGAGAGATTGTCACTGAAAAGATTTGGGGTGGACATCATGAAGACAAAGGCGTTTTTCATTGCTGAGGAATCTTCTCACGAAATTTCAATAAGTAGCTTTCTCCTCCGAATGCGAAAACATTTTGTTGACGCTGACATACGTAGGGGGAAACGCTCACCATAATAAAATAAAGGAAATCGAAGCCGCCACCGAAAGATACAGGTGTCCGTTTTTTTCGAGCGCTGTACGAAATTGGAATAATAGAGAATTTTTGTTAAGGTGGTTCGATGAACTCTCTGCCAGGCACTTAAAAGCGATTTGCACAATATTCATGTAGATGTAGATGTAGATGTAATGAACCGAGATACCAGTACATATCGATGCTCGCTTAGCAGTTGAAAGAAAACTCATATTCGGGAGTAAATATAGCAGCCGCTATTTTCAGCCACAAGGTGGCACTGTAGTAGTAACAAACAGGAATACATCGTATCGCACAAAGTGTAAGTACAAATACAGATCCATAAAATTGCTTGCAATGCAGTTATACAATTTTACTATGCAAGAAATCATCCAAATCAGAGTACGAAAGAACTTCTTTTTATAAAAACTAAAAAATAATGTTTTCAAATACTTTAAATTTTTTAATTCGCTGTAAAATATAAAATAAAGTTTTCTATAATCGTACTTACCTTTTAATGTATTTTTAATGAAGCCAGACATGACATGTTCGATTTAAATACATCGGTAAATTAGTCGCAAAACACACTTAAGAGACTGGGAGAATTACAGTGTAGATAGCTCACTAAGAATTAAAATGTTTTTAAAGAGGCAAAATAAAGGTAACTGCCTACTGTATTACTAGCGACCATATGTAAGTAATTTATATTATACATTAATGAAAGTGCAGTATAAATCGAGGTATAACCTAATTTATTGGTCAATGTCTAGGTGAACGAAATAAGAATATAGATAACTAAAGTGAAACAAAAATGTTAAACTTTTTGTTTCATGTACAAATCCTTTAATTGTTAGTTTTACAAGTGGGATCATATGAGTTATTACAAACATTATTCAATATTGAGCTCGTGACATATAGCTGAAAATTTAGGTTCTAGTATGGAAAACGAGGCTAGATGTAACGAGAAGAAATGAGGGTCAAAGAATTTTTTTTTAAATGCATATAAACGCTAAAGGCATAATACGTAGGAAAGTAAAACTGCAGCATCATACACTCCTGGAAATGGAAAAAAGAACACATTGACACCGGTGTGTCAGACCCACCATACTTGCTCCGGACACTGCGAGAGGGCTGTACAAGCAATGATCACATGCACGGCACAGCGGACACACCAGGAACCGCGGTGTTGGCCGTCGAATGGCGCTAGCTGCGCAGCATTTGTGCACCGCCGCCGTCAGTGTCAGCCAGTTTGCCGTGGCATACGGAGCTCCATCGCAGTCTTTAACACTGGTAGCATGCCGCGACAGCGTGGACGTGAACCGTATGTGCAGTTGACAGACTTTGAGCGAGGGCGTATAGTGGGCATGCGGGAGGCTGGGTGGACGTACCGCCGAATTGCTCAACACGTGGGGCGTGAGGTCTCCACAGTACATCGATGTAGTCGCCAGTGGTCGGCGGAAGGTGCACGTGCCCGTCGACCTGGGACCGGACCGCAGCGACGCACGGATGCACGCCAAGACCGTAGGATCCTACGCAGTGCCGTAGGGGACCGCACCGCCACTTCCCAGCAAATTAGGGACACTGTTGCTCCTGGGGTATCGGCGAGGACCATTCGCAACCGTCTCCATGAAGCTGGGCTACGGTCCCGCACACCGTTAGGCCGTCTTCCGCTCACGCCCCAACATCGTGCAGCCCGCCTCCAGTGGTGTCGCGACAGGCGTGAATGGAGGGACGAATGGAGACGTGTCGTCTTTAGCGATGAGAGTCGCTACTGCCTTGGTGACAATGATGGTCGTATGCGTGTTTGGCGCCGTGCAGGTGAGCGCCACAATCAGGACTGCATACGACCGAGGCACACAGGGCCAACACCCAGCATCGTGGTGTGGGGAGCAATCTCCTACACTGGCCGTACACCACTGGTGATCGTCGAGGGGACACTGAATAGTGCACGGTACATCCAAACCGTCATCGAACCCATCGTTCTACCATTCCTAGGCCGGCAAGGGAACTTGCTGTTCCAACAGGACAATGCACGTCCGCATGTATCCTGTGCCACCCAACGTGCTCTAGAAGGTGTAAGTCAACTACCCTGGCCAGCAAGATCTCCGGATCTGTCCCCCATTGAGCATGTTTGGGACTGGATGAAGCGTCGTCTCACGCGGTCTGCACGTCCAGCACGAACGCTGGTCCAGCTGAGGCGCCAGGTGGAAATGGCATGGCAAGCCGTTCCACAGGACTACATCCAGCATCTCTACGATCGTCTCCATGGGAGAATAGCAGCCTGCATTGCTGCGAAAGGTGGATATACACTGTACTAGTGCCGACATTGTGCATGCTCTGTTGCCTGTGTCTATGTGCCTGTGGTTCTGTCAGTGTGATCATGTGATGTATCTGACCCCAGGAATGTGTCAATAAAGTTTCCCCTTCCTGGGACAATGAATTCATGGTGTTCCTATTTCAATTTCCAGGAGTGTATATGGTCGAATTTTATGTTAAATGTTTTCCAGAAGCTCACCTAAGGAAAAGGAACAAGGATATAGGTACAATACAAACAGTGTATGTCGATTATAGGAAGCACCATGGTGAGAATAAACTGACGTATTCTCCCCCATTACATATAATCATTTGTATTACATTCCACAAATCGTATAGCATGGATTTCTGGTACTATATAAAACTGTCACTCGATGTCTAGTTTTAGTTTAATGAAAATGTAGACTTGTAAGGGGAATAATCAGTAGATTTTGGACAGCATCAAGCACAAAAGTAAATAAATAAACAGTAAATGATTAATGAAAACTTAACGCTGAGCAGTATGAAACAATCCCTTTTGATAATAATGTTGGACATAACGTATGGTTTAAGGTGTTACCAGAAGCTGATTCATATAAGCACACAAATAAATGCAAATGGTGAGCTAACATCGATTGATAATTAAGCACAACAGTGATTGAAGATATCAAAGAAACTGTAAATTCGTAGTGTAAGCCGGCAGTACGAAGTAAATGCGTGGAATTATGCAACACAATCACAGCAATCTACAGCCAAAATCTCAGCATTGAACAGCATAGAGCCTTGTTAATATTCAAAGCGAAATATAATGTTCACTAACATTGTTATCGCGACTAAAGCTGTTGCAGTTTACTCCACTAATCAAATTGTACCGTGTAGCAAATTTGCTGTACCTCACAGCTCCCCCACAGTATTTGAACATCAACAGATATTGCGCAGTTGCAAAATAATCATCCACTGAAACCTGGTTTGAAATCCTAAGACGACAGCATTCATAGTAACCGATAATAAGTTCTCATTTCGCGAGCAACGTAATATTCTAAGCCTAAAATAACACACGTAAACTCGACTGGCGCTCTGGCTACACAATAAATTCAAAACATCTTAACAGTTCCAAAAATTTCGGGCTGTGTCATATTTGCTTATTAGAAACTTCACCACATTATCACTACATTCGTAAATACACTGTTTTTGAACCTGACCACTATTCGTGGAAACAGTACATACTCCATTTATACATTTCATAATACACATTAATTAAGTTGGATAGTTTCATCTTGCAAAATTCGCTGTGAACTTAGCAGTTGCAATACCTTTAGTGACATTCTTTTCTACATATGGATTTGCAGTTATTGTAGTCAAAACAAAGTATTTACACACCTTAGCACTGCAAGCGTACGCTGGTAAAATTACAGTTTTAGAAACATTTAAATATAGAAATATTGTTAGATAAACATGGAAATTAATGGGTTCGTTGGTCTGGATTCTCATGCTCGCGTTAATCAAATTTATACATGTGGAGAGATCTTTAGTTACGCACTTGTCTTTATTCTAAATTTGGTTATAACTATTTGTTTATTTAAGAATAATAGTGTCTTCTACTCCTTGAAGGTAACAAAAGGTTTAAAGCTATGTTCGTATGTGTACACTGCATGTCTGCATCGCTGGTTATAGATTTTACAAAAAAAAAAAAAAAAAAAAAAAAAAAAAAAAGGAAAAGACCAACATTAATATTTTCGTTATTAGTAATGTTACAGGCGTGTTGTAAATGTTGGCTTATCTCACTATCGCAACTCAAAAGCTATCTTTAGATTTTAGGTAACATGTCTGTGAATTTTTAATTCATATACTGATTCACTTGGGCAGCTTCTTTCGCTAAGCGGGCACGCCACCTCAATTCCGATGCTAGCAGGATTTCTTAGTCGATGACTAGCCGCTACCTGCCCATCTGCCCCATCCCCCCCCTCCCCCCTAATTTGTCCTGGAACTGCTTACCACGATCACACGGCCAACCTGTCCAGCTTCAGGTGTCACTTACCTAGTCCAGCCATATCTTTGCAATTTGCCAGCTACAATCCATTTAACCATATACTCAGCACTCATCCAACTGTTAGCAGGTTAGCCGCTCGTAATGTCACAAGCTTTGGAACGGAGGAACACGAATGAAACATTTAAATTAATATGTATGCAACATCAATGTAAACTGCAGAAAGACAGTGATTACCTTTGAGTAACCTGTGCGCTGTGTCTCCATTCCTCTATGAACTGAGTTTTCATGTGTTCAAGGGGCGCATATTGGTCGGGCGGTGGCAAAAAAATGAGTGTGCACGTTATCAGGTTCGACCATTAGGAATACAGTGCTTTTATCAAAGCAAACAATGAACTGTGTCGTGTCACTCAGCGAACTGAAACTATTTTACGAGTACCATGGAGTAAGACGCCGTGTAGACAAAGACACTGCGTAAATACAGATGGTGGAGAAAAATAAGGAAACAACGGGTGAAATGCATACTTGAACATAAAAGCAGGTGCTACCAAATACTCAAGGTTGTGCTGTTGTATTTGACCACGAACGGCACCTACGTGTCAGTCATGGTCAGAACAGCGTTCTTTGTAATTGTGTGTTCAAGGTACAACGTTATGTCTGTCCTATCAATAACAGAATTCGGTAATTACATGCAGTATAATGTTGCCCTCTGTAAGGATTTTTTTAGATTTGACCATGAAATGCCTAAAGGGTTTTTGCCTACCGGACATGAAATTAAATTTACTAACACACAGAAAGTAACAGATATAATTTAGAAACTATTTTAACTATTCAAACTTACGCAAATGAAATAGAATACGGTCGCCAGCCTAATTAGGCACAGAAATGTGAAACATTTCTTTTAAGAAAGTAGACAGTTTTAGTGGAAAAACTCAGACTATACTTCTTTGCTACGAAAGTGCAATGAACCCAGTCACAAAATGTTATAGTGGGTAAAAGCAGTAGCAGAAAGATATTCACGTTCTCACAAACAGAACAGAAATTGTTACACTCATCAATGTTAAATACTTTTTCAAAACTGAATAACTTCATCAACAAAACAAATGCAAGTTACAGCTGAACTGGGAATTGGGGATGGGCCTAGTCCTATTTCATGAGATATTTTCTGCACAGTACAAATTTAAATAAAATTCACATGCAGTAAGATTCTCACCATTCTTTAAAAGCAAAGAAGTAACTGTTTTCATGGATAATGGCATTCATAGTAACTTTACCTTCAGTGAGTATAAAACAGTAAGTGAGTGTTCATAAAAGGATATTACACCTTCTTTACACACAATGTGCACAAAACTCAACATAAATTTCAAGAGCAGTTGGAACTATCTGTAATCAAGTAACTTTGTGCACTTTGAGCAACGTCCAATGGGAGGCCCTTAATCTTGACCACTGTTGTAAAACAAGCTAACACACGAAACTTCCTGGCAGATTAAAACTGTGTGCCCGACCGAGACTCGAACTCGGAAAGGAAAAGGTCCCGAGTTCGTGTCTCGGTCGGACATACAGTTTTAATCTGCCAGGAAGTTTCATATCAGCGCACACTCTGCTGCAGAGTGAAAATCTCATTCTGGAAACTAACACACTTTCATGAATAATTTAAAGTACACCAACTTTTACAATTCTCCTTTTGAAATATTGACTCACCTTGTACGGAATTTTATAACAGATTTTACAGTAAATATGTTCACTAGGTATTGTTTTTCAAACCAATCACTAAGAATATTTACTTTAAAATGACCTCAAAATGGTTTATTGTCTGTTATCATCTCAGTTGTTTACTTTGGAAACCACAAGTGAAGAAATTTATTTTAAGAGATCACAAAATTTTAAAATGAAGAAGTTCAATTACTGGGAGGTTTTCACAAAAGATACACTTTCTTCCTCCCTCGAGTTCACTAAAATCCACAATAATTTTAGGTAACCTATTTCACTCAATTTCGAACAAATTTAATCAGATAATTGTCTTTTTTTTTGGTAATCATTTCTCACAATCTGGACACTCGGAAATCATAGTTCAAAAGGAGAGGATCCTGATATGTGTTATGATAGGGAAAAATCAAGGTAGGTACAAAACTTTTGGTATGAGTTACCTTGTATTTGCACATATTTAATGTGATGATTCATCACTTTACAAATCTATGAGTCCTGCTCTCTGTTACAGTGACTACGCAATATTGGTGGCGAGCATATGATGGCACATGGACTTACAGTTGTAACTGATATGCTCTGTTATTGTCTTCATGGTGACGATCATCAGATTTTATGATTTTAGGCCACAGAGCATTGTTTGCAATCCATTCATCCACCAGAGGCTTTGGTGTAATAAATCCAAGCACTAAGAGCCTCACTCGGCACCTGCAAAATGCACTTTCCGATCACTAGCTGCCAACTGTACGTTAGCTAGTCTCCGACTGACTCTCGTGTCCACCTTTTCACTCGCACCAACCGCAATTTGCGCTGCTAAATAACTTCCGTTTTAGAGGGTAACCACTCCATCTTTTACCATAACATGAACGAAAAGCCCTAGGTATGGATCAGCAGTTACAAAGTAGCAAGTAAACATTTTTAAGCAACCATTGCATTTACCCATATTAACAAATCAATACAAAATGATTTAACCAAAATCATCCCTTTCTCAATACAACCAAAGCAATAAGTCAGTAAAGAGAAAACATAGTACAACATATCAAAGAGCACATATTAAAGAAAATACACTTTATGCAAAGCATAATTAATCAGAAGGAAAAAAAAAATGTTACATAATATCTTATTATGGTCTTACAAAGGGCTGTTTAATTAACAATGGAACAAATTTTTTTCTCGGCCAACTTAGGTTAAAGAAACGCAGAATTTCGTGTGGGACATCACGGAATGTTCCCGCTTCAGCCCCTATGGCTTCATGAAGTTGTGATAGGTGGCGGCGCTATACGTGATCTTCGGCATGGCGTCTGCAACGAAAGTTGGCTGACGAGCAAAGAGCTGTCACTAAGTTCCTTTTGGAGGCTAAAAATGGTTCAAATGGCTCTGAGCACTATGGGACTTAAAATCTGAGGTCATCAGTCCCCTAGAACTTAGAACTACTTAAACCTAACTAACCTAAGGACATAACACACATCCATGCCCGAGGCAGGATTCGAACCTGCGACCGTAGCGGTTGCGCGGTGCCAGACCGCTCGGCCACTCCGGCCGGCTCCTTTTGGAGGAAAACCAGAACATGGTAGATATACACAGGCGCACGCACAATGACTCTGGAAGCCTGTGAGTGAACAAAAATGGTTCAAATGGCTCTGAGCACTATGGGATTTAATATCTGAGGTCATCAGTCCCCTAGAACTTAGAACTACTTAAACCTAACTAACCTAAGGACATAACACACATCCATGCCCGAGGCAGGATTCGAACCTGCGACCGTAGCGGTTGCGCGGTGCCAGACCGCTCGGCCACTTCGGCCGGCTCCTTTTGGAGGAAAACCAGAACATGGTAGATATACACAGGCGCACGCACAATGACTCTGGAAGCCTGTGAGTGAACAAATGCACCATGAGTCGTTGGACGATGCGCCTCTCATCATCACAACAAAGTCGCGCCGACACGTCCGATCTCGTGCGTGACGGCCGGCCGCACACGTTGTGAGTCCTGCAGTGCAGTGTTGGAAAGTGCGCACAGGCACGTGATCGACGGATCATAATCAGACACCTCTCTCCTCCACTGTACGTCTCTGTTGGTAGAGCTGACCCACTCGTCCACCAATTGGGGTACTCAAAGGCGGGTGGTTGCTGAGTTCCTTGCCGCCTGTAAAGAACAACCAAAGACTATCTGTGTGGAACTTGTAACCTCCCCTCACTTATCGACCTTAATGACAGTGAAAAATTAAACCGCGTGTACCTAATGGAAATTTGAGAAAAGCAATCGTCACCGAAGTTAATCTGTCGGTAAAGAGGGAGGAAAGGGTTACATCTATATGAAAGGAAAGATGCTAATGAAACAGGTGGAAATTAATTTTGAAAAGGGGTAAAGTTAATTAAGAAAGTAAATGTGCGTCCGTTACGTTAACAATTAACTAGCGGTAATTAGATATTTGAGATTTGGGGGAAATTATGGTCGCCAGTCCTAAGGATAATTACTATAGTAACTCAAAAAGAAAGGTTATTACACATATAATTAGCACTAGAAGCGTGGCAACTGAAGGATGACACATGCAGTGTGAAAACTGAAAGTTTGTCAGAAGTAATAAATTTCGCTACACTCTGACTTAATTTAGCAAAAGAATTAATAAAACCGGAAAATTGAAAGTTAATTTAGTGACTGAAATTAATAGTCAGCTTTGTTTCTGAAGCACATCGAAATTCAGTAAAATACGGTTAGTCTTGGACTACCTCAACAATCACTTTAAAACCTACTGGAATCTACGCAATTTTGAAATAAGAGATTTAACTTTGAACTTGAATTAAATGATTCTGAACAATTAACAGTAGTAAAATTTAGTACGTACCAAGCTGAGCTGCAGTCACAGGTAAGCTAAAATACGGTAACAAAACTCGCACTCTTAATTTGTGCTTGTGTAATCTAAATATTGTAGCCAGCTATGAATACCTTAACTGAACTTTGAAATTAAAGCAGTGAAATCGAATGATGCTGGGGTTTGAATTTCAACGACACTCGGGTTAATTCCGGAAAAGGAAGGGACCCTGCTTGGTAATGCAATTGGGACAATGAGCAACAAAGGTTCATGTTAAGTTGCTGGAATTTTGTGATGCAACAATTTTAAAAGTTTGAAAAGCTGAGGTCTGCCATACAGTTCTAAAACTTTACGTGCTTCCAGTCTTCTTTGTTGGTTGATTGAAGGTTTGAAGCCGTCGATCGAGGAGGTGGCGTCAGTCACTCATTGCTGGCCGTCGCGGTTGCAGAAGCTGGATGTTGGCGCGCCTTCTTCTCGACACGGTCACCAGACGAAACGGGCTCTTGATGTGCGCCAGCTAATGCTTCCCGTCCGCGACACCATGTCAGAAACTATCATCGCAAGTCGAGCGCAATTACATGCTGCCAAAACCCGAAAGCGCGGCAACTCGCGGGAGCGTTACACAACACACCTGCTCCACTGCACCACCCCAGCCAGACTCCCTCTGCTCAGCCCGCGCTCCACGCGGCAGAGTTAACACTACCAAAGATCCTAAACATTTTCGTTCTCCACACGACCTATCGATGTATTCGTTCGATAGTATAGTTTTCCCTAGGCCAGACCCAGCGTATAAATACAAATAATATTCACAAAACAAACGAATTATACATCGACATAAATGCATATATATACAAATAATAAAACAATTACAATATACAAAGACACAGAAATGTTATATCTTCAGGTGATGATGATGATGTCCTCCTCGCCGTGTCCGGCGACAGCGACTCCGTCAGTCTTCTCTGTCCTTGTTGTGGTAGGCTCGGATGTGGCTCGCGAATCCGAATTTCGCTTTGAATATCCTGTTGCATGGAGCACAGTGAAGTTGACCAGCAGAGTTGTAAGTATACGTGTAGACAGGCTTGAGCTGAGATTTTCAGAGCTCTCTTTTAACATCCAGGTTCATTAGACGCTTTTGCTCGAATTGCTCGATGCTCTTATGTACAGTTGATCGCCACTCCGATCGGCGCAATGCTAACTCCTCCCAACGGTTGCTTGGAATGCCACGGGCTGCAAGGTGGCGTTTGATGGTGTCTTTATATCGCAGGTGTTGACCACCTTTCCTCCTCTTCCCGCACGAGAGCTGCGAGTAGAACACCGCTTTAGGTAGCCTACTGTCATCCATGCGTACTATGTGACCACTCCATCTCAGTTGATGTTTCATTATTAAAGCTTCAATACCAGCCAGTTTCACGCGGCGCAAAATCTCCGTGTTTGGGACACGGTCTTCCCATTTGATGCGCAGAATTGATCTCAGACATCGAAGATGAAATTTATCTAGCTTCTTAATGTCAGCTTTGTAACAGCACCAGGTTTCCGAGGCATAGAGTAAGGTGGATAATACTACTGCTTTGTAGACTGCAATTTTTGTTTGTAGTTTGAGATCATGTGATTTCCATACTCGGTCATTAAGCTTACCGAAGGCTGAGGCTGCGCTGGCTATACGCGCTGCGATTTCAGTTGTCAGGCTGTTGTCACTTCTAATTTGGCTTCCCAGGTATTTGAACTTTGACACATTTTGCAAGGGTTTGTTATTTATCTCAATACTAGAGTCATCTGCATTAAGACCTCTAAGTGGTTGTTTGAGAACTTGCGTCTTAGTGATGCTAATGGCTAAGCCAAATCTTCTGCAGGAGGCATTTAGCAGATTTATGTAAGTCTGAAGAGTTTCGCAAGAATTAGCCACCATGCATACATCATCCGCGTAGAGAATCTCTAAGATGGATAGTTTGGTTACGCGACTTTTTGTTCTGAGGCGAGAGATGTTGAAGACACTTTTGTCTGTCCTTGTGTCGAGACTAATTTGATTACTACAGGCTTTGGTCGCGTCTCTCATAACAACTGCGAAGTAAAGTGAGAAGAGTGTGGGAGCCAGAACACAGCCTTGTTTTACACCACATGTCACGGGAAACTGTTCTGAGAGCTTGTCCTCATGGCGGATTTTTGCCATTATGTTTTCATGAAACTGCCGAATCAAACTGACAATTTTGTCAGGGCACCCAGTTTTCTTTAGTATGATCCAGAGAGCTTCCCGTGGGACACGATCAAAAGCTTTTTCCAGGTCTACAAAGCACATGAACAAAGGCCGATGTTGCTCTAAGCTTTTCTCTTGCATTTGTTTGACAACAAATATGGCATCCACTGTGCCTCTGTTTGGGCGAAAGCCACACTGGGTCTCTGGTAGCAGCTTTTCTGCAAAGTGTGTTAACCGGGTGTTAATTATGTGGGCAAGGACTTTTCCCGCTGTTGAGAGAAGAGAAATGCCCCTGTGGGAGCTGCAGTCTGATATGTCACCCTTGCCTTTATAGATCTTGGAAATACAAGCATCTTTCCAGTCTTGTGGAATCATTTCATACTCCCAAATCCTTAAGATCAGAGCAAACAATGGTTTCTTGATGTTTGGCCCCCCATATTTATATAGCTCTGATGGCAAGTTATCTAATCCTGCCGTTTTGTCATTTTTCAGCTTAGCCAGTGCTGAAATGAATTCATCGTAGGAAGGGGCATCCGCAAGTTGTTCCTCAACTGGCAGGTCTTCAAGTGCTTCTATGTATGGAATATCGGTTGTCTGATGGTCGGGATTAAGAACGTCATTAAAATGTTCCGCCCACCGAGACAGGATGTCACTCTGTTGCGTCAGCCGACAACTTTTATCTTTGTTATAGACTGGTGCTATCTTCCGAACTCTTGGACCAAAGATAGTTTTCAGGGACTCAAAGAATCTGCCCGTTTGGTGTGTGTCGGCATATAGCTGTATTTCATTTGCTTTATTTGCCCACCAACTGTCGTTGAGAGCACGTACCTTCACTTTCAGATTGTAATGCGCTGCTCTACGCTTGTTATCATCAGGGGTGCGAAGAGAGGTTCTGAAATCATTAATTAGCTTTCTGATCTCTGGATCTGAGTCGTCAAACCAGTCCTGGTGCTTCTTCTGAGGCTTTCCCAAGACTTCTGAAGCACAGCCATGCAGTCTGCCAGCGTATGCACTCCACTGTTCGTCTACAGGGGCAGATTCAGATATCAAAAGGCCATCGACACCAAATTTTTCATCCAGTTTTGCTCTCATAGTCTGTTCATTGGCCAAGATTTTGCAGGACAATTTTGTTGGTATTTTGTGTGAAGCTCGGCGTGGTGCCTTCAAAGTTATCTTTAATTTGGATCTCACGAGTCGATGGTCTGTCCATCCCTGAGCGCCTCTCACTGCACGTGTGACCAGTACGTCACCAAGATCTTTTTTCCGTACTATCACATAATCCAGAAGGTGCCAGTGTTTAGATCGCGGATGCATCCATGTCGTTTTATATTTTTCAGGCAGACGAAAATATGTATTTGTCAGACAGAGTTCAAACTCGGCACATAGAGTTAGAAGATCCAAACCATTCGAGTTGCATTTTCCAATCCCATGGCGACCGAGGACTCCATTCCAAGCACTGAAATCATTCCCAACACGAGCATTAAAATCACCAAGTAACAGAAGTTTATCTGCAGAAGGAATATCCCTAAGGACAAGTCGGAGGTCTTGGTAGGACTTGTTCTTCTCTTCATCCGGAGATGGCAATGTAGGTGCGTATACATTGATCAAGTGAAGATATTTCTTGGATGCCAGGTGAAGTCTGAGTGTTATTATTCTGTCACTGATACCTTTTGGGAGTTCTATTAGTGAACATGCCAATTTATTGTGTATGGCAAAGCCTACCCCGCTTTCCGCCCTTTTAGTGGATGATTTTCCACTCCAGTAGTAGGTATAACCTCCGAGCGGTTCACATAACTGTCCAGAGTCACTAAGATGTGTTTCACTTATGGCAGTAATGTCGATGTTATATTTAGCCAATTCCCTTGCGATAAGTCCTGTCTTTCTCTCTGGGCACTGATTATGCTCGTTATCCTGTAAAGTACGGACGTTCCAGACTCCAATCATTAGATATATAAGGTAACTGTTTATTTTATTATTTTTTTGACCGCATATGTTAGTGAACAAGTGACCGCAGTTTGCCACTTGTGCTGGTTTGAGACGGGCTATGTTTAGGCCACCTTTTCTAGGCCCCTCCCTGGATTAGAGAAAGCAGAGCGATCCTAAACAGGGCTGCTTTGTCGTCTGACGAGCTGCCGAACCAGTCCTCCCGTCTCTCACGAGTACCAGAACGACCATCACCGTCTGACCGCCTAACGTGCAGAGCACCAACTAAGGTTCAGGTTCACCAAACCCTTGCCTCACCATCAGTACTCCATCGCCGCAGGACTTTCAATGCTCATAGTCCATTGAAACTTTGCCGGAGTCATCTGCGCGTGAAGGTATTTAAAGTGGACAAGCAGTTGCGCAGATGCAGATCCACTCTCTCGTCCTCTGCCTCTGGTTGGCAGTGGATCGTAGGGCCGATACAACTGGCAAGAGGCAGGGGATGCAGTGAATGGCCATATGTCACTGGAAGTATCCTGACATACGCCGTTAAGGCACATCACAGGTGCCTTGCTTCGTCGGTACAGAAGCCGTGAGTGTTTACCTATCGATATTACCCGCCTCCTACACCGATGAAGAGACTGACAGAAGGGAAGAAGGAAAGGGAAGGGACTGGAAGGGAAAGGGAGGAAAGGACGGTAGGTCGTTGTGAGGCACACTTCGTCTGGCTCCTCTGCTGAGACCTGACCGGCTAGGTTGAACCTGCCAGTAGCTACGCTACCACCGGTATAGCTCTCAGCATCACAGGAACACGCAAACTCTCCCACCCGCACGGACAGTGCTACGATAAGGTGGTGCCTCCAGGGAGAGGTAACAAAATAAGGAAAAAAATTTGCAGTGCAATAGATGCAAATAGGAGGATATGCATTTCCGGCGTTACAAACTGGTTGGGCGTTACGAGTTTGATCGTGCAAATTTTTTGTCGAACATCGTCACAGTCAATGACACGAGTTCGAACCAAAACAAAAAAAAGGCAATCCATGAAGTGACTCCACACCACTTCTCTCCGAAGAAGAAAATTCGAAATGCACCCTCAGCCAGTTAATTCTCCCGGAACTCTCAAGGGTTCGACATTCTTCCTCATGGTGCAATGATGAACTCTGAAGTATATCGTGCTACCCTCAGGAAACTGGAGAAACAACTTCAGCGAGTTCGTCGCCACAAAAATGCCAACAAATTTCTCCTTTCCATGACAACCAACACCACACACAAGCTTGCGCAGCTCAGAGGAGCTCCAAAACTTCTTTGGACTCTTCTTCCTCATTCACCCTGCACCCTGTATCTCGCACCTTCCAGATTCCATCTGTTTGGCCCAATTAAGGATGACCCCATGGGAAGCAGTATGTGGACGACGATGTAGCTATTGATGCAGCAAGAGGTTGGCTGATGTCGACAAAGGGAGTCGTACCGCAGGCATACAGTCCCTCTCGGTAAGGTGGCCTAAGGCTGTCACATTGAACACAGATAATGTTGAAAAATACAACACTGAGTCATTACTGACGACGCTTCTGTCAAGTAGGTCTAAATAATTGTTTACACAAAATGTAAGGACAATCTGTTTGTCATTTACCGTGAGCGCACTTGTGCAAGAATAATGGAAAAACCGTTATTTATAATTGTTGTAAATTATCTGAAAGTGACAGAATGCTTTTAACCTTTCTTTATTTAAATATTGTTCTAATGTACCAGTTTAGTCAGGAAAGTGGTCATGATAAGGCAAGTAATGTTTGCAGAATGTAAGAAGGGTGTATTCTTGGTTAGGCTGGCCTTCAGCCAATGAAAAAGTGGACAGCAGTGGAATACTACGGGCGTCAAGTGGAGATTGGGACTTTTCGAGTGAAGAGACCAACTAAATTTTTCTCAGGCATAAGCATCCTGCTCTTTATTTTGTATTAATGTTTGATGCCCAGTAAATGCTGGAACTTGAAAAGTTTTTGTTGTATTCAGCGGGCTACAATAGTACGCTGAGCTGTCTGCCGTCGTGACTCAGGCGAATTTAAATGAAGACGAATTACGGGCATTCGTTTGTTTATTTACAGCTCTCCATAGGCGACCTGTACGTGCAACAATTATACTTTTTCCAAATCACCCTAAAGTGATCTGAGGAATCTCCAGGAACTTGAGGACACTTCTGCCTCCTCCCAAGTCACGTCAGAATACTCCTGTTGAGTATAAATATGCGATCAGATTATTCCACATTCAAGAAAAGTCTTCAGATTAACACACGCAGTTATTGGATATATAGCTGACAAGAATTATGCTTAATAAGTTTTACACTCAGTATTAAGACCTTTTCGAAAAATGAAAAATGGCTTCTAAGAAATTTAAGGTCGTTCCGTTCATCAATTACAACCATGGTGCTGTAAGTAACGGTATTGAGACTCATGCTGCATTGCTTGACTTTCAGACAATCTGCACGATTCCACATTGTATCTTAGCGGAGAAAATACGAGCTTACGAGTATGGGATCAGTTTTGTTAGTGGATTCGAAACACCCTAGTAAACAAAATTCAGCACATCGTCGGTACCAGGAATATATCGTCAGATGAAACTGTAGTTTCCGTTATCTCCGATCGTACGTTAGAGGACCGTTACTGTTCACTATGAATACGAATGATGCATGACGTTGAATCTACGTCAGGTTTCCCACTGATGCTGTTGAATACCGGAAGTTTTTAGATCCAGAAAACTCTAGAAAACGGTAAGAAGATGTAGACAGATTTGGCACATGGTGGAACACTTGCAGGTGACAATATTAAAACACGTCAGGCCTGAGCCAGCCTGTTGGTTTCATTCAAACTGAGAAGAGACACAGGCCAAAAATTTAACTTTCTTCTAATTTAATTATTTCAGCCGAATTTTAAAATCATGTCTATCACGTAAAGATGAAGCAGGGTCAAAGCTTGGAAATGTTGAGTCTCGAATTTTTAATGTGATTCTTAGGGGTATTTTTTAAAACCAGTTTTAGGTACTCAGACCTAAATTTTGATTTTGCCGATTTTTAGATGCATTTAAAAAGTTTCAACGGTTCTATCCATTCATTTTCTGAGAAATATCATTAGTTTACTCTCAGTAAAGTTTTAAAGTTACAAACTTGCATTTTATTTATCTATCGTTGATGACAACCTGATTACATTTTTCGTAACATTATTGTATAGAAGTATGCAAATACCGCAAGACTACTTCTTGAATAAATTTCATTGAGATTGATTAATATTTAGCATAAAAAAGTTGCCATTGGACTTACAAATCCAGCAGCATCATGCGTTTCCCTTTCCCTATCGTGTAACCCTCCTTCGTGCGATTTCAGTACCAGGGTAGCCTGCCTGTTGCATTTTTTCTTCCCCAGGCACCTCTTGGACTGCTTGACACATCGTCAATCCTTAGAGACCTCTCTTTTATGGGAGGGTCTTAAAGGAGTGCTGGGATTCCTGCTCTCTTCAGTCTTCGAACATCCCATACCGAACTGAGAATCAACTTCCTACGATACGCAATAGTATTTTCTACTTTTTCCTTTCTTTGGGTTCACTTGTATCAAATGACGCAGTGCAACTTTCATTTACATTTTCTACCTTTCCGTCAGTGCACCTTGCCGTTCAGACTTCAGATGCAGGTCCCTGATCGGTAGTTACTACCGTGAGCTCTCTGGCAGCTGTCAGTGTGGCGTGAATCCTCGCTCACTCTATACAGGGTTATTACAAATGATTGAAGCGATTTCACAGCTCTACAATAACTTTATTATTTGAGATATTTTCAAAATGATTTGCACACACATACAAAAACTCAAAAAGTTTTTTTAGGCATTCACAAATGTTCGATATGTGCCCCTTTAGTGATTCGGCAGACATCAAGCCGATAATCAAGTTCCTCCCACACTCGGCGCAGCATGTCCCCATCAATGAGTTCGAAAGCATCGTTGATGCGAGCTCGCAGTTCTGGCACGTTTCTTCGTAGAGGAGGTTTAAACACTGAATCTTTCACATAACCCCACAGAAAGAAATCGCATGGGGTTAAGTCGGGAGAGCGTGGAGGCCATGACATGAATTGCTGATCATGATCTCCACCGCGACCGATCCATCGGTTTTCCAATCTCCTGTTTAAGAAATGCCGAACATCATGATGGAAGTGCGGTGGAGCAACATCCTGTTGAAAGATGAAGTCGGCGCTGTCGGTCTCCAGTTGTGGCACGAGCCAATTTTCTGCGGGCTACGCGTGAAACTTGCCCGCACGCGTTCAACCGTTTCTTCGCTCACTGCAGGCCGACCCGTCGATTTCCCCTTACAGAGGCATCCAGAAGCTTTAAACTGCGCATACCATCGCCGAATGGAGTTAGGAGTTGGTGGATCTTTGTTGAACTTCGTCCTGAAGTGTCGTTGCACTTTTATGACTGACTGATGTGAGTGCATTTCATGCACGACATACGCTTTCTCGGCTCCTGTCGCCATTTTGTCTCACTGCGCTCTCGAACGCTCTGACGACAGAAACCTGAAGTGCGGCTTCAGCCGAACAAAACTGTATGAGTTTTTCTACGTATCTGTAGTGTCTCGTGACCATATGTCAATGAATGGAGCTACAGTGAATTTATGAAATCGCTTCAATCATTTGTAATAGCCCTGTATTTCAAATACGTTTTAGAGACAGTTCTACTACAGCCAAATCTTTTGGTGTTAGAGAGAAACAATCCAAAGATGTGAAACATCCATTAACATTTTTTTTGAAAAAAATTGACGTTGTAGGGCGCCGTCTCGTTTTAAGAGCACTAGTTACCCAGTCGAGAGAGGTTTCGTTAGTACAATGCAGTTATTAATGTGCAAATGAAACTTATATGATTCTGGATGTTACTATTTCTCTCTTACAAAGCATTTTTCCATTATTTGCGCGTTCGTTTCTGACTATTTTGTTTTTCCCTTGAATCATGTGGCAGCACTTGGCGGTAGGTGACAAACCGTTCGTGGCGGCAGCGAGTGCCGTGACGCCAGCATATCTGACTGCTCAGTTGACGGTTGAGGCCAGTACAGTGGGTGGTCCGGCGGCCCAGCCCCTTGGTCGGCACCCATGGTGCGCGATGTCCGCGTCGCCTTGTTGCCAGGACCATGTCATAGGATTTCTGCCAGTTGTACTGGTTTCAGATACAATCTTGTGGGGGCCATGGGAGGGCAGTCGCTTGCACAATAGGGCCCGACAGGTATCTGACAATGGCGGGGCTCGCGCCAACTGTATGAACAGTCCGGATGCTTCTGGAAACTTTATGCAGGAGATACGTCCGTAGATAAGATCGTGTGGAGGCCGAGGAACGCTGTCTCGCACAAGGAGTTTCTCCCCTGCCTACCTGGGACCAACACTTGGCAGTTGCTGATACTAATGTTTGACGTTGGAAGTAGCACACTCGTTGACTGGGCGATGTCGTAAGAATTACCCAGACCGAGGGAGCTGATGTCTTTCAGAGAGGTGGTACCTCTCAGTCTTTCGGACTGGTCCGAGCTGCTTCCGCTTCCAACGCCGGATTCTAGCACCGAACGTAAACTGGTTTAAGAGAGTAAGTTGTTGAAACTTCCTGGCACATTAAAACTGTGTGCCCGACCGAGACTCGTACTCGGGACCTTTGCCTTTCGCGGGCAAGTGCTCTACCATCTGAGCTACCGAAGCACGACTCACGCCCGGTACTCACAGCTTTACTTCTGCCAATATCTCGTCTCCTACCTTCCAAACTTTACAGAAGCTCTCCTGCGAACCATGCAGAACTAGCACTCCTGAAAGAAAGGATATAGCGGAGACGTGGCTTAGCCACAGCCTGGTGGATGTTTCCAGAATGAGATTTTCACTCTGCAGCGGAGTGTGCGCTGATATGAAACTGGCAGAAGTAAAGCTGTGAGTACCGGGAGTGAGTCGTGCTTCCGTAGCTCAAATGGTAGAGCACATTACCGCGAAAGGCAAAGGTCCCGAGTTCGAGTCTCGGTCGGGCACACAGTTTTAATCTGCCAGGAAGTTTCATATCAGCGCACACTCCGCTGCAGAGTGAAAATCTCATTCTGGAGAGTAAGTTATTGTTCGAAGTAATTAGAAACTTATCGGATGCTACGTGACCTCTATCTAACTTTCGGTCTGATTGGACAGTCAGTAAATTTTGGCGGTCTTTCTGTATTGTGCTCAGACGAGTGTCGTTTTAACTTTACCCTTGGTCGGGACACGAAGCTTCTGTAGCTCAGATGCCAACTGCAATTGCTGTGGTCACAGGTCTTCTTCTCGCCTCTCGCAGTTCCTGCAGCAAAGCAAGGCGAGATATTAGTGACGAGACAGAACCAAGTGTCTTTCCAGTTCGACCGCGGAAAATGTCGTTTAGAGCATGCTCGGGTAGCCGACGGCCTAACCATGATTCATTTATTCGGGTTCCTGCATGAGTTTTGCCAGTACCACCGGAGCGATGCAATCATGGCATTCGAAGTGAAACTGTGTACTTTTTTTACTTGAGTGACGTCGTACGTTCGGTACCAGACTATGTTATTCCTTTCCCCGTGGACCTAGCCGCTTTGTTTCCAGCAGCTGTCTAATTATACAAATTTCATGCTTATGATTTTTACTCGTCTTCAGTGTGTGAGATGTAATCATTACATTATTACGTGTAGCTCCTGCTATAGAATGTTTTGTAATAAATAATGGTCTGAGTTACCGCTTTTTCACTTTAGTATTTATAGATGAATCCCTTGATCCCACTGCGCATTATCAACACCAGCTAAACCCATGCCCTCAACTCACTTCACAAGCAACCCCTTCTCTTCCCTTTTCGTTTGCCCACAATTTATTAAATATATCTAACTCGCATGAGGTCGATCTGCATATAAGGCAGTTTCACTCCCTGCAGATGAGAGGCACTGTGCATGTCAAAATCTCACACCAATGGCGACTTTCAAAGTACTTAAATGCAATGTATTGCTTATCAGTAGGTCGTAAGACTCCTAACTGTTGTTCTACGGCCAGCCGATGTGGCCGAGCGGTTCTAGGCGCTTCAGTGCGGTATCACGCTCCTGCTACAGTCGCAGGTTCGAATCCTGCCTCGGGCATGGATGTGTGTGATGTCCTTGGGTTAGTTAGTTTTAAGTAGTTCTAAGTCTAGGGGACTGTTGACCTCAGTTGTTAAATCCCATAGTGCTTAGAACCATTTGAACCGTTTTTTGTTGTTCTACGCAACTAGCGATTTGTCAGAAGATGCTGCGACAACTGACCACCAGTATGGAGTAGCTCTTTGGAGCGATCTAAAACAGAACGAACACACAAAACTAGCTGCAAGAAAGACAGACACAAGTTCCACTGGCAGGTTCAAATGGCTCTGAGCACTATGGGATTCAACTGCAGTGGTCATAAGTCCCCTAGAACTTGGAACTACTTAAACCTAACTAACCTAAGGACATCACACACATCCATGCCCGAGGCAGGATTCGAACCTGCGACCGTAGCGGTCGTGCGGTTCCAGACTGTAGCGCCTTTAACCTCTCGGCCAGTCCGGCCGGCTACCACTGGCAGAACACCATGGAATTGTAATGCATCTTCGAAAGAAAGCGGTTACCAAATACTCGTTCGACAGATACCTAAGCATATATTTCCTGTAATCCTTACCAGGTAGGGATAATAGAGAATATGGGCGACATCGAAAAATCAGAGGTACCTTTTGACATGGGTTTCATTTGGTAAGCACGTTATAGTTAGGAAGGCGCAGATAAAAGCAAAAGTGACGGACTCTACAAGAGAGGTCCTGTGCATCTCGGTGAGATTCTTGTTAAAATTCCTGTAGTGTATATTCTAAGATGTAAGATGTACGCATTCTAGATGTAAATGTAGAGAAATGAGCGAACATTTTATTTCGCAGATTTATGGGAGTCAATACGACGAGAACGTCAACAGAATCACTACTTAAACAGAAGCATACAGACAGTCTTTCATCCTAAGCGCCATTCGCCAATGCAATAGACAGGTAGGCAAAAAGTTTGGTATCAGAAGTACCACTTTATACGGTTTCTTACAGAGTACATCTGTAGATGTGTAATGTTTCCCTTTTGATTCAAGTGGCTTATCGCATCGTCGTCGTTATCACGGCAACTGAGAAACCTGTACTCTGTTAATAAGTATCTCTGGTTTGATGGCTCACGAGCGCGAAGTGCAAACGATGCAGAGGAGAGATAAGCAACTGGTGTTCGCAATCAGGGCTTCTTATCACTGTTTAGAATAGGTACGCAGCGAATGATTTTATTCGCTCCTGTTCAAGTACATTAACGGGAGGTGTACACCGCATTTCCTTTGTTAATATTCTTGTAGCCGTTCGGGGTGGTTCTCTGTTAATGCAGCCCGCCGTGCTTCCAAATTTCGCTGAGTGGCGTGCCAGGCAACAGGGCAAACTTTGGGCGGAAATTAAATTTCCGGCAGGTTGTCGCGTATCGCGTGCGGGCGTCCTCCAGTCTGGAGCGAGCAGGAAGCTGGTGTCGTGGCGGCAGGACGTGGCCTCGCCGACCCCCGACCCCTGCCGGGCTGCGAGGCTGCCGCTCTCACGTCGGACGCCGGTGGTCGCTGCGGGGGTAGAGGGCAGGCGTGCGTGAGCTGTCACACGCCCGCCGCGTGCTTACAGGGGGGCAGTGCAGTGGTGTGTTTCACGACTCCCGACAAGAAGTGAATCTCAGAAATGATGTTCCAGTTGGTGTTCAGCAACAGTTGATGTATCCGGTAGCCAAAACAATTTTCTGGCAACTAACCACAACATCCTCCAGTCTGTTAGTTTTCTGTACGCATAATAAATTAAAGTCCCCCACAGCGTTTTCTCTCTGCTTGTGGAAGCTAATCTCAGAAACCACTCTAGTTATATTGATACGGTTTTCACTAATAAACAGACTGATTTTCAAAGGATGCTGTGCATTTAAAATTTGTAACCGGTATGGCAGAAAAATCGTTTGGCCGTAGATGGTGCTAACTGTACATGAAGGTACCTGCGCACAGCATGGGCCGGTGAAGGAACTATAATTATTTCTAAAAAATGCATAGTAATGTATAGTCACCCTAAACGAGAAGGCTCTTCCGCTAGACAACGGTCAGTCCGAAGTTCTGTGTCCTATACTTCCTCCAAAGTCTGGAGTTATTTACACTGTCAGCTACACGGAATTCTGAAACACGGCGAAGATTCGCGTTTCTAGCATTACAAAATCATTTCCAGAATTGAAAGAAGCAATGATAAATAGAAAAATCTTAGGACTGACCAAGAACCGAATGTGAACTCTCGATTTCTCTTTCGGCACTTATTACATTGTCTGTGACACACATTACAACTCAGCTAAAAGTTAAATAGCAGCGTGGGGTAGCCGCGCTATCTAAGGCGCCTTGTCACGGCCCGTGCGGCTTCCTCGTCGGAGGTTCGAGTCCTGCCTCGGGCATGGATGTGAGTGTTGTCCGTAGTATAAGTTACTTTAAGTTAGATTAAGTAGGGACCGATGACGTCAGCAGTTTGGTCCCATAAGATCTTACCAAAAATTTCCAAAAATTTAAATGTTTCGTATTATGGGAATTTGGTTATAAATAAAAGCACGCCAGTTAAACATCACGGTGGCTATTACCGCAACCGAAAAATAAAACTAAAAGATAATAGTTTTTTTTGCATGATGCCCTCAATTATAAGGAAATTCTATGAAGTAAAAATGGATACCGGAAATTACATACTGTTCAAAAGTAAAGCAGGTGAAATAATTCATAAAAATACACAACATCTGGACAGTGAATTCGCCTTTTTAAAGATATTCTGAGATTGTTTATCGAAGTAGAGCTCGTGAATAACAGATTTTAACAACTTCCACAAAGTGTGCAAGTAAAATGTAAACAGCAATTAAGGTGCAAATATCGATAAAGCAAGAAAATAAAACAAACCCAGAAAAAGTGAATAAGTCATGGGATGCAGCAGGAAATATAATCTCTTAATTCCACAAAACTGTGTGAAAACTGTGGTGTCACCGCCAGACACCACACTTGCTAGGTGGTACCCTTTAAATCGGCCGCGGTCCGCTAGTATACGTCGGACCCGCGTGTCGCCACTATCAGTGATTGCAGACCGAGCGCCGCCACACGGCAAGTCTAGAGAGACGTCCTAGCACTCGCCTCAGTGGTACAGCCGATTTTGCTACCGATGGTTCACTGACTAATTACGCTCTCATTTGCCGAGACGATAGTTAGCATAGCCTTCAGCTACGTCATTTGCTACGACCTAGCAAGGCGCCATTATCATTTGCTATTTATCTTGTGATGCATGTACAGTCAGACCGATATCACCAATTATGAATTAAAGTTAAGTATTCCAGTAGTTACTTACGTTCTTTGCTACTATAAATTCCCTTAACTGTTCCAGACCTCACGCCAGCCTGCGTGAGCTTAAACGCGTGCCTTTCGGCTTCCTCCTAGTGGCTTGGCTGTCTTGCCAAGTCACAACAAAAACTCTATTGGGCCATTTTAATGTACAGTTAGGGAAAGAGAGGAAAACCAGCAAAAGAACTGGTGCGTTCCCCGCCCACAAACTGACCGGTCAAAATAGAAAGAACTGCCGGCCGGGGTAGCCGAGCGGTTCTAGGCGCTTCAGTCTGGAATCGCTCGACCGCTACGGTCGCAGGTTCGAACCCTGCCTTGGGCATGGATGGGTGTGATGTCCTTAGGTTAGTAAGGTTTAATTAGTTCTAAGTTCTAGGGGACTGATGACCTCAGATGTTACGTCCCACAGTGCTCAGAGCCGTTTTTATTTATTGTTGAACTGTAAACAAAATTTAACCTCAAATTATGTTAACACATTTTAAGAAACAACCATTAAAACAAAGCACATGGCTGTCAACAACAAGTACATAGATGAATTTCAAATTGATCATATCGCAGTCTTGTGTCCAAATCACAAGCATATTTTAAATGTTCAAGCAGACAAAGGAGCACGTATTGACACAGACCTCAACATAACCTAAGTGAAACTAAATTTTGGGCGCCAAAATTGTGCAAAGAGTGTCATTGATTCGAAAATTTGATACTGCTAAATTTGAATCACTGCTATTAGCAAACGAACTCGAGAAAAAGCAAACGAAAAATTGCAATGAACTGCTCAAACCACACTCCTTCACAATGATGAAAAAACTCTCTTGTACAAATGAGGTGTTTGATCAGGTGGTAAAATCTCGACACATGGCAGTCAAAAGATGGAACGGTAACAAATACGAAAACGCAGAAGATCTGTTTCTGGCAACTACGAAAGACGCTTAAAAATTAATTACACAAACATAGAGGGATTATGAAAACAGTCAATGAAATGAAATTGAAGATTTGCGAAACACAACATCAGGACTTTTTGTAACACTTTAAAACAAATCAGATTGGATAGCAGCCCCAGTCTCTGCTTCAAGAAGTAAAATGGACAACTGGAACTTGAGAAACAAGAGAACAGCACAAAAGTTCGCAAAAAATTTATGAATCTTCTATATTGCCCTGAACCCACAGACAGATTTTTGCCGGATGTTCGCTTAGAAATCAGTCTAGATTTGCAAGTACAAAATGAAGGTGAATTAGACAAACTAAAAGGTTAGAAAGTAACGGAGTACCTGATTAAGACGACGTTATTGCGTACCTCCAGACATCACTTCTCCCAAAAACATTTACACTAACCACGCAGAACATTTGGCAAACTGAGAAAACTGCGGATGATCTCAAAAGTGAATCGATACATCCGCTAAACAAGGAGAGGGACGTGGCGGATGTTAATAATTACAGACGGATTACTCTGCTACCTGTACTGTACAAAAGTGTACCTCAGTGTGTACTGAGCTGAGCAAAGAAACCAACTTGAGTGAAACATTTTTTAATATCTAGCAGGTTTCTGATCAATCAGATGATATCCAGAACAAATTTTAGTTTTGTAACTAATTCTCAGACATAAAGCAAAATTACGTGAACATACTTCGAATATTGAAAATTTTGTCAATGCTTATGACGCACATCAGTTGTTAGTGAAAGACTGACTAGCACAAAATATAATCTAAAATTAATGCGAGAAATTCAGGGATATTTTGAAATCAAAACGGACGTGGAAACAGGATAACAGACTCTCTCCTTTACCCTTCAATTTCGTCATACGTAGAAAAAGTAACCCAATAGTGGTGAAAATTAATATCAAATCTTACAACTGACGAACGAACCACATTAGGAAGAACCATTATGACAGACTGCTAACCATTTGCAGACGACCTGGCGATTCTACATCAGGATACTGAAACTACGCAACACCGTACATAATTCCTTAAGGAATCAGCAGAAAGATTAGAGATTAGATTAGATTTGTCCTTGTTCCATAGATCGTGAATACGACCCTTCGTAATGATGTGTAACGTGTCAGGTTAATAAAAGGTGTCTATACAAGATATTACATTACACAAAATATTACATGCCACTTAATATTCTTTTTTTGGGTGTGGGTGGGAAAATTACCCACTTACTATATCCAAAAATTCATCTAATGAGTAAAAGGAGTTGCCATTAAGAAATTCTTTTAATTTCCTTTTAAAGGCTATATGGCTATCTGTTAGACTTCTGATGCTATTAGGTAAGTGACCAAAGACTTTTGTGGCAGCATAATTTAGCGCCTTCTGGGCCAAAGTTACAAATTTAGATTTAACCTTAAGTAATGAAGATCACCCTTTCTCCTAGTGTTGTAGCCATGTACACTGATATTACTTTTGAATTTGTTCGGATTGTTAATAACCAATTTCATAAGTGTATGAAGGCTACAGTGAAGGTCCCTAGATCTTTAAATAAGTGTCTGCAGGATGATCTTGGATGAGCTCCAGCAATTATTCTGATTACACGCTTTTGTGCAATGAACACTTTTTTACTCAATGATGAGTTACCCCAGAATATCATGCCATACAAAAGCAGATAATGAAAATAGGCGTGGTAAGCTAATTTACTAAGATGTATATCACCCAAATTCGCAATGACTCTAATAGCATAAGTAGCTGGACTCAAATGTTTCAGCAGATCTTCAGTGTGTTTTTTTTTCAGTTCATCCCCCCATCAATGCATACATCTAGAAATTTTGAATATTCTACCTCAGCTACCGATTTCTCATCGAAGTCTATATTTATTAATAGTGTCATTCCATTTACTGTGTGGAACTGTATATACTGTGTTTTGTCAACGTTTAAAGAGACCATTTTCAAAGAACCACTTAATGATTTTCTGAAAAACATGGTTTACGATTTCATCAGTTAATTCTTGTCTGTTGGGCGTGTTAGCTATACTTGTATCATCGGCATAAAGTACCAGCTTTGAATCTTCGTGAATATAGAATGGCAAGCCATTAATATATATTAAGAACAGTAGAGGACCCAAAGCTGAACCCTGTGGCACGCCATTCTTGATTGTTCCTTAGTTTGAGAAAACACCAGTTTTTTGCATATTATGTGAACTGCTTATTTTAACTCTCTGCACTCTTCCAGTTAGGTATGATTTAAACCATTTGAGCGCTGTCCCATTTATACCACAGTACTTGAGCTTATCCAGAAGTATTCCATGATTTACACAGTCAAAAGCCTTTGAGAGATCACAAAAAATCCCAACGGCTGACTTCAGGTTACTCAGAGCATTTAATATTTCATTAGTGAATGTACACTCCTGGAAATGGAAAAAAGAACACATTGACACCGGTGTGTCAGACCCACCATACTTGCTCCGGACAATGCGAGAGGGCTGTACAAGCAATGATCACACGCACGGCACAGCGGACACACCAGGAACCGCGGTGTTGGCCATCGGATGGCGCTAGCTGCGCAGCATTTGTGCACCGCCGCCGTCAGTGTCAGCCAGTTTGCCGTGGCATACGGAGCTCCATCGCAGTCTTTAACACTGGTAGCATGCCGCGACAGCGTGGACGTGAACCGTATGTGCAGTTGACGGACTTTGAGCGAGGGCGTATAGTGGGCATGCGGGAGGCCGGGTGGACGTACCGCCGAATTGCTCAACACGTGGGGCGTGAGGTCTCCACAGTACATCGATGTTGTCGCCAGTGGTCGGCGGAAGGTGCACGTGCCCGTCGACCTGGGACCGGACCGCAGCGACGCACGGATGCACGCCAAGACCGTAGGATCCTACGCAGTGCCGTAGGGGACCGCACCGCCACTTCCCAGCAAATTAGGGACACTGTTGCTCCTGGGGTATCGGCGAGGACCATTCGCAACCGTCTCCATGAAGCTGGGCTACGGTCCCGCACACCGTTAGGCCGTCTTCCGCTCACGCCCCAACATCGTGCAGCCCGCCTCCAGTGGTGTCGCGACAGGCGTGAATGGAGGGACGAATGGAGACGTGTCGTCTTCAGCGATGAGAGTCGCTTCTGCCTTGGTGCCAATGATGGTCGTATGCGTGTTTGGCGCCGTGCAGGTGAGCGCCACAATCAGGACTGCATACGACCGAGGCACACAGAGCCAACACCCGACATCATGGTGTGGGGAGCGATCTCCTACGCTGGCCGTACACCACTGGTGATCGTCGAGGGGACACTGAATAGTGCACGGTACATCCAAACCGTCATCGAACCCATCGTTCTACCATTCCTAGACCGGCAAGGGAACTTGCTGTTCCAACAGGACAATGCACGTCCGCATGTATCCCGTGCCACCCAACGTGCTCTAGAAGGTGTAAGTCAACTACCCTGGCCAGCAAGATCTCCGGATCTGTCCCCCATTGAGCATGTTTGGGACTGGATGAAGCGTCGTCTCACGCGGTCTGCACGTCCAGCACGAACGCTGGTCCAACTGAGGCGCCAGGTGGAAATGGCATGGCAAGCCGTTCCACAGGACTACATCCAGCATCTCTACAATCGTCTCCATGGGAGAATAGCAGCCTGCATTGCTGCGAAAGGTGGATATACACTGTACTAGTGCCGACATTGTGCATGCTCTGTTGCCTGTGTCTATGTGCCTGTGGTTCTGTCAGTGTGATCATGTGATGTATCTGACCCCAGGAATGTGTCAATAAGGTTTCCCCGTCCTGGGACAATGAATTCACGGTGTTCTTATTTCAATTTCCAGGAGTGTATATACAGCATTTTCCGTAGAAAAACCTTTCTGGAAACAAAAACTGACGTTTTGTTAAAACTTTATTTTTACAAAGGTGTAGCTACTGTACAATATATTATTTTTCAAGAATTTTGGATAAGGCATCAGAAAAGAGATTGGGCGGTAGTTGACGACATCAGACATATCCCCTTTTTTATGCAGTGGTTTAACAATGGCATACTTCAATCTATCTGGGAAATACCCTGCTTCAGAGAGCTAGTACATATGTGGCTAAGAAACCCACTTATCTCTTGGGAACAATCTTTTATTATCCTGCTGGAAATGCCATCAATTCCTTGTGAGCTTCTATTCTTGAGAGATTTTATTATCTTCCTAATTTCAGAAGGAGAGGTGGGTGGAATTTCAATTGCATCAAATAGTGTGGATAATGCTTCTTCCATTAACTGCCTTGCTTCTTCTAATGAACACTTAGATCATATTTTCTCTACAACATTTAAGAAATGGTTATTCAAAATGTTTTCGACTTCCAGCTTGTTGTTTGTCAAGTTTCCATTCGCTTTGATGGTAATGCCGTCTTCCTCTACTCTTGTTTGCCCAGTCTCTCTTGTAATAATGTTTCAAATTGTTTTGATTTTGTTATCAGAGATATTAATCTCAGTAGACCTCTAGGTATCAGTAGAAAAATTAGAATCAGAAAATTATAAAGAGTTTCTCAGTTCAAATAAAGAGGCAAGACGATTCAGAAAAGCAGCGTTGAAAAATTGCTTACGAAATTCGTTGTCACAAAGCGGAAAGAGACTGTCTTATGAAAGATGTTTGTAACAATAACTATATTTGAAAATACTCCAAACTCACCCTGAAACACAGTCACGAAACTAGATTATCTTTAAGGGGCTGACTCATCTTAAACAGAAAGAGAGACACTGAAAAAAATTCGAAGACGAAAAGCAATCAGGAAAATTTAAAGACTCAATTTAATGAATGGGAAAATATAAAAAAAATGAAAAATATGCCGACATGAAAAAGCGCGATCTAATATTTTATGGGAACAATAAAAACGGAACTAACCAAGTTAACAAGACAGTTCATGGAATTGTACGAAACCCACAGCAAAGCCAAAACTGATACTACAGGATTGGTGGAGTGAAAGGAAGCCTGAAAGAGCACGAAAATACAGCTTCATATGCCAGATAGAAAAGAATCAACTGGACAGCTAGCCGGGCAGAAAAACTCTAGGCGACCGAAACAGCTTGGGCAGACAAGCGGAAAGAGCCCAGTCCGAGAAAATTGAACTGATAGGGCACAAATAAGAACAAAAAAACCTTCAGAAAGCCCTTATTGGAGATCACTGGGTACGATTGGGTCCAAACGTGAGTAATAACGGTAATAAAAACAGCAGTAATTTTATCCTGGTGCAAACGCTGGCTAACAGCTCTCAGTGTGGAGAAGGGTACAATTGTGCACGGCATCCAATGTAAAAGCGTAGTGCCATTTGACTGCAGGATTAATTAATGACAACTAAAGTCAGTTACGTCATAAAAATGTTGGGATTAACGATGTACACTCCTGGAAATGGAAAAAAGAACACATTGACACCGGTGTGTCAGACCCACCATACTTGCTCCGGACACTGCGAGAGGGCTGTACAAGCAATGATCACACGCACGGCACAGCGGACACACCAGGAACCGCGGTGTTGGCCGTCGAATGGCGCTAGCTGCGCAGCATTTGTGCACCGCCGCCGTCAGTGTCAGCCAGTTTGCCGTGGCATACGGAGCTCCATCGCAGTCTTTAACACTGGTAGCATGCCGCGACAGCGTGGACGTGAACCGTATGTGCAGTTGACGGACTTTGAGCGAGGGCGTATAGTGGGCATGCGGGAGGCCGGGTGGATGTACCGCCGAATTGCTCAACACGTGGGGCGTGAGGTCTCCACAGTACATCGATGTTGTCGCCAGTGGTCGGCGGAAGGTGCACGTGCCCGTCGACCTGGGACCGGACCGCAGCGACGCACGGATGCACGCCAAGACCGTAGGATCCTACGCAGTGCCGTAGGGGACCGCACCGCCACTGCGCAGCAAATTAGGGACACTGTTGCTCCTGGGGTATCGGCGAGGACCATTCGCAACCGTCTCCATGAAGCTGGGCTACGGTCCCGCACACCGTTAGGCCGTCTTCCGCTCACGCCCCAACATCGTGCAGCCCGCCTCCAGTGGTGTCGCGGCAAGCGTGAATGGAGGGACGAATGGAGACGTGTCGTCTTCAGCGATGAGAGTCGCTTCTGCCTTGGTGCCAATGATGGTCGTATGCGTGTTTGGCGCCGCGCAGGTGAGCGCCACAATCAGCACTGCATACGACCGAAGCACACAGGGCCAACACCCGGCATCATGGTGTGGGGAGCGATCTCCTACCTTGGCCGTACACCACTGGTGATCGTCGAGGGGACACTGAATAGTGCACGGTACATCCAAACCGTCATCGAACCCATCGTTCTACCATTCCTAGACCGGCAAGGGAACTTGCTGTTCCAACAGGACAATGCACGTCCGCATGTATCCCGTGCCACCCAACGTGCTCTAGAAGGTGTTTGTCAACTACCCTGGCCAGCAAGATCTCCGCATCTGTCCCCCATTGAGCATGTTTGGGACTGGATGAAGCGTCGTCTCACGCGGTCTGCACGTCCAGCACGGACGCTGGTCCAACTGAGGCGCCAGGTGGAAATGGCATGGCAAGCCGTTCCACAGGACTACATCCAGCATCTCTACGATCGTCTCCATGGGAGAATAGCAGCCTGCATTGCTGCGAAAGGTGGATATACACTGTACTAGTGCCGACATTGTGCTTGCTCTGTTGCCTGTGTCTATGTGCCTGTGGTTCTGTCAGTGTGATCATGTGATGTATCTGACCCCAGGAATGTGTCAATAAAGTTTCCCCTTCCTGGGACAATGAATTCACGGTGTTCTTATTTCAATTTCCAGGAGTGTATAAAGATATGAAGTAGCACTGTAGCACTTCGAGAGCTTTCCTTCAACAATCTTATTGGTGATCCTATAGATAATACTATCAATTAATTAAGAAACGAAAGGAATAGTGATGTGATTAGAAATTTGATTTGTTTGTCAGTTTAGATTCAATATAACCTCGTTAGAATGGGCAAGGAGAATATTCAGTAAAGTTCCGTGGTGCAGTAGCCGCTGTACTGAAAGTTTCGGTTCGACGACATTTTCATTAATTCATTAATTGAAACCCACAAGGTGGTACCTGATATGGAGCAGCCGGGTAGTTGCTCTCCAAACAGCATCCCACACGAGCAAACAAATCGCATCCTCAGCTGATGCTCGTTTCGCTGCCAGCTAAGCGACCAGTACCAGCTAGCCAGGTCGGAAGACGAGCAGTGTGGCCAGAAATGGGGAAAATCGCAGAGGGGGAAGCTGGACAGTGACAAAAAAATTGCTCTAAGCACTGTGGGACTTAACATTTGGGTCTTCAGTCCCCTAAACTACGTAAACCTAACTAACCTAAGGACATCACACACATCCATTCCCGAGGCAGGTTTCGAAACTGCGACCGTAGCAGCCTCGTGTTTCTGGACTGAAGCGCCTAGAACCGCTCGACCACAGCGGCCGGCGGGCGGTGGCAGCTCTGTGTCCTTGGCCCTGGGGCCATATAGCCCCACAAACATGTTCACTTCACCTCGTCCCAATTCTACGCGGTCGATTTAGCTCGCCAACGTACGCCTAACAGAGTTCGGACGTGGGTACTTTGCTGAAGCTTCTTTCCTCCATTCACACTGGCTGCCGATGGCATGCAGTTGCATTGGTCCCTCCCTGGCCTGGTGCGTGGCTGGAGGCAATGACGCGATTGGCGATATCTGGTTTTCTGCACGCTGACGAGGGTAGTTTCATGTCTTTTTGGTAACAGGCCTAACAAATCTCCGAGCACTCTTCGTCTCGCTCTCATTTTGTGCCTGCTGTCGTTCACGTTGAAACGTCCCCTTTGAACAATTATACATGACTGTGCTTAAACTGACACACAATATTTTTAGCGCAACGCAATCTGACTTTCAAAAATCTCTACAAAAGAATGGCCTTGACTAACATTAACCTATACCTTTCACAAATCACTTACCTCACAAAAATCTTCGTTACTCGAACTACTGCAATACAGCGAGCGCCACTACTGCCAGCTAAATAAAAGATTCAAACTACGGAAGGCACCAACTACTGATAGGCATAGTTAGCAAATGAAAGATTTTAATAGAGAACAAACAATGTATTTACCTTAATAGTCATAATATATATAGCAGTTCATGACAAATTTCAAAACCCCGCCATCTCTCTCCCCACATCCACCACTGCTGGCGGGTCACCTCCAACTGCCAACGCTACGCGCTGTTCACGTCCAGCTACCCAACACTACAATGGCAGACAACAATGCAAACTAGCCACAGACTGCACACAGCACAGCCTGTGATTTTCATACAGAGCGCTATGTAACGTTGCCAATAAGAAAACATAAACAGCCTACTTACATAGCCCCCATGCTCCCCACAAAAAATTTTACAAATTGTTTTGGGCAGTGGCCAGTAATGATTTGATAAAATTTTTCATAATTACAATAACAAAGAAATCAAATGCACACACTTATTGATACAATGTTGGTCAAAAGCTAAAATTTTCTCACAGTCCATAAAGATAGTCCTGATCATTCATCATAATAGTAATTACAGTTTTTTTTCACAAAGTCTCATTAGTAAAAGAAATTGCACACAGAAGTAGTGGATTTCCATGCAGTCTTGAAGAAGTAGTGTTGTCCTTCCAACGGAAAGACAGTGCTGACTCTTGACATGCAGACAGGTAATGGGCCACAACAGAGCAAACCCACAGCAGAGTCAGTCGAAGTTTTGAAGAATATTGGTAGGTAGGTCATCACAGAGTAGACCCACTGTAGTCCTGGTAGAGATTACGGTATTGGTGGGCCACCAGAGGTGCAGACCCACTGCAGTCCTTGTAGAAATAATGGTACTGGTGAGTCAGCAAAGGTGTAGACCCACTGTAGTCCTTGTAGAAATAATGGTATTGGTGGGTCATCAAAGGTGAGCCGCCAGCAGTGGTGGATGTGGGGAGAGAGATGGCGGGGTTTTGATATTTGTCATGAACTGCTATATATATTATGACTATTAAGGTAAATACATTGTTTGTTCTCTATTAAAATCTTTCATTTGCTAATTATGCCTATCAGTAGTTAGTGCCTTCCGTAATTTGAATCTTTTATTTAGCTGGCAGTAGTGGCGCTCGCTGTATTTCAGTAGTTCGAATAACGAAGATTTTTGTGAGGTAAGTGATTTGTGAAAGGTATAAGTTAATGTTAGTCAAGGCCATTCTTTTGTAGAGATTTTTGAAAGTCAGATTGGGTTGCGCTTAAAATATTGTGTGTCAGTTTAAGCACAGTCATTTATAATTGTTCAAAGGGGACGTTTCAACATTAGCTCATTATTTTCAGAACATCAACAATCCTTCGCGATTTTATTGCCGGTTCATCTCTACAGAATCCACCACAAGGAGAGATGCAGTTGTGCTGCCGCAGAAAACCCACACCTCGCGACCAAGCCAAGTAATGAACCTCCACTGATAAACCAAAACATTATGACAACTGCCCACCGCAACGTTGGATGTCGCCTGGTGTCGTTGCGAGCCCACGATGATATAACAAAAGTATGTACGCGGAGGACATACGGACACGTGATCATCCTAGCAAAGATATGGACTGCAAATAGAGAAATCCATTGAGATAAGAGACATTAACAAAGGGCAGACTAGAACGGCAAAGCTGGTCGAATGTTCACGCGCTACTGTCGTGAGCGTCTACGGAAAAAGGCAGGAGGACAGTGAAACTACCACTATGCGCTAGATGGTTGGACGTCCACAATTCATCACAGAACGTGGGGTTAGAAGGCTTATCTGTTCTGTAAAGTAGGATAGACGGTGATTGTGGCATCTCTGGCGAAAGAGCACAATGCTGGCGCAGACGCGATTCCTTCGGAGCACACCGTTCGTCGTACATTATTCAACATGGAGATCCGCAGCAGACGACCCGTACCTGTTCACATGTTGACCCAACGACATCGTTAATTACGATTGCAATGGACAAGAGACCATCGGGATTCGACCACCGATCAATGGAAACGTGTTGGCTCTTCAGGCGAACCAAATTTTTGCTACACTGCGTCACAGGTCGTCTCCACAAACGCCGTCTTGGTGGGACAGAATTATGCTATGGGAGATATTTCCCTTCGCTTGCATGGGACCTATGGCAGTAATGGCATATACGCTCAGAGCTTCGAACTATCTGCAACCCTTTAGGCTTGATGTCTTCCCCGACAGCGATGTCTTCTTCCAGCAGTATAGGCCTAATTGTCCGTGTGTCAGTGGCAGTACCGTGCTGCAGTAGCTTGAGGAGCACTATAGTGAACTCACGTTGATGTCTCGGCGTCCGAATTCGCCTGAAGTAAATCATATGGAACCCATCTCGGTCGCTACCGGGCGCCATAAGCGCGAACGCAAATCTGGGGACCGGTATTTACTCGAATTATATTACATGTGAGTAGACATCTGATTCCATACACCGCCATAATCTACCAAAAAACTGTCCGACCCCAGAATCAATTATGTATTTCGTTTCAAAGACGGAGAAACAAGCTATGAAGCAGGTGGTCAAAATGTTTCGGTCCATCAGTGTACGTTGGGAGTTCTGTCTCAATGTGAATTGTCATCCTCGCTGTATCTACATCTACATCTACATATACGTCTACATCCGTACGCCACAAGCCACCGTACGGTGTGTGGCGAAGGAGACTTTATTAGCACAGTCACATCGTCTGTTTCCTGTTCCATTCGCGAATGGTTCGCAGGAAGAACAAATGTCCTTCTTAGCTCAAATCTTTTCTATTTTACGTTCATGGTATAATGAACTCCTACATCGTAAAAAAATTAACTAAGTAACTTGACCTTTGACTCTAACGACAGGTACCGCATGTAAACATTTTTTATTGTTTTCAATACAGGCATATATTTTTAAAAAATTTACCTAAGCAAAAGCCTGTGAAAAAAATTTGACTATAGATGAATATATTTTCTTCGTGGCTGCTGTAAGGAGAGAACGGGTTAGGTGCAGGATGAGTTGGCAGTCGAAGGTGTTCGTTTCTCCGATTCTCAGAGAACGCCAGGCAAAGTCGGACAAAACTGCTACAATTCGCGATGAAGACTCCGTCTCTCTTGGCAGCTAAAGTACTCACAGTCGCCGTAAGATTTTCTGGAAACACGTTCAGAATGAGAAGGTCGAACAACAATGGCAGTATGATATCTTCTGACTAGCAAAATGGGCGCTTAGGGAATGTCTTGAACAACAAGCTGACGGCGAAATATTGCTCGTCGTTCGGACCGTGTTAGTACCTGATTCCCCCAGTATTGTTAATTTGCCAAGAAATCACTATGTACTGTGTTGCTAATCACATTGATAGTTTTTATGAAGGTCTGGGGATGTAACATCGAATGAAAGCTCGTAGACGATATTTACCTTCTTTTTCATAGGAGACATTCTTTTATCCTTGATAATTCCGGTTTGTATCTCCTCTCCACATCAAATTACGTCTACATGCAAACTTATCTGACCACTCAAAAAAAATTTCCAATCGGCATTCCTTATCTCCAACAATTTCAAAAAAGGCCAAATGCTTTTATTCACAGCAAAGAGCGTTGTCGTCACAGCTAAGAGCGTTGTCGTCTTATTTACTGTAGCGTATTATCGCTGGTACTCGCAGCCGGAATATTACAATCATATTACATTATGTAGGGACTTCACGTAAGTTCCCGACAGTGACTATGGTGGGATCCAAATGCTGGTAGGTAGATGCAGGTATATATGAATGTCCTCGCGCATGCTGAATGAACTCGTAAAGGGCACGATCACTGATAGTGGTCAATAGGTTGGCACCACTCACGCATGCTAAATGAGCTTGTAAAGGGTACGATTTCTGATAGTGGTTACTGGGATCCAAATGCTGGTAGGTAGATGCAGGTATATATGAATGTCCTCGCGCATGCTGAATGAACTCGTAAAGGGCACGATCACTGATAGTGGTCAATAGGTTGGCACCACTCACGCATGCTAAATGAGCTTGTAAAGGGTACGATTTCTGATAGTGGTTACTGGGTTGGCAACACTCGGCTTCTTTGAGTCGTCACTGGGCAGATATGCTGCCTGCTCCCTATAGCGGAAATGGTGACATCTCGCAGCTCTGAGTCGTGGCAAGCAGTCCTGTAAAAGACGAGCTCTGGCTTGTTGACTGCGGAGGGCGCGAAGCCACGCCCCACAGTGGTAGATTATGATGATTGGTTTGTGGGGTACCCTTACAAATTCCCAACCTTTGCTCAGTCCAAACTCACCACTTTCATAAATGATGATGAAATGATGAGCACAACACAAATACCCAGTAATATCGAGGCAGGTGAAAATCCCTGACCCCGCCGGGAATCGAACCCGGAAACCCGTGCTCGGGAAGTGAGAACGCGACCGCGAGACTACGAGCTGCGGACACACGGTGTTGGATGCAGCCCCTGTGTTGTAGGGTGCTTGGTGCTTGGAGCGTGTGTCTCGCTGGTGTTGAGTGTACATTTGTGGCTGTGATTTATAACATATCAAACACGGTAACTCACTGCGTGCCCCTCAAGTAAATGCGATTGGCAAGTGGCCTTGGAGACAGCTTCGACCAGATACTGTAAACGGTTGTTTCGATAATTCTGCCGTCGCTAAGACACACAGTTTGAACCTGTTCTTGTTTTCGGTAAAGTGTTGTAATATGTTTCAGTGGACGTTACATTCCGCAGGGAACGATTTTTTAAATTCTTAAAAACTGATGTATTTAACATGTTGTTGTGTCTTGTTTAATATTTAACTGTTTCAGGTAAATCTCTGGATAACGGCTAAGTTAGTTGTGCACTATACGTGCGAATGATCATAAACTGCTAGGCGAAAAATTATGTTAACTGTCCGCATGTGTGATAGAACCAAAGAGAGTGTTCAGTGGAAGCCTAGATTGAGCAAGATTTTACGTCCTAGTGACAACTTCCCCCATGAACCATGGACCTTGCCGTTGGTGGGGAGTCTTGCGTGCCTCAGCGATACAGATGGCCGTACCGTAGGTGCAACCACAACGGAGGGGTATCTGTTGAGAGGCCAGACAAACGTGTGGTTCCTGAAGAGGGGCAGCAGCCTTTTCAGTAGTTGCAGGGGCAACAGTCTGGATGACTGACTGATCTGGCCTTGTAACATTAACCAAAACGGCCTTGCTGTGCTGGTACTGCGAACGGCTGAAAGCAAGGGGAAACAACAGTCGTAATTTTTTCCGAGGACATACAGCTTTACTGTATGATTAAATGATGATGGCGTCCTCTTGGGTAAAATATTCCGGAGGTAAAATAGTCCCCCATTCGGATCTCCGGGCGGGGACTACTCAAGAGGACGTCGTTATCAGGAGAAAGAAAACTGGCGTTCTACGGATCGGAGCGTGGAATGTCAGATCCCTTAATCGGGCAGGTAGGTTAGAAAATTTAAAAAGGGAAATGGATAGGTTAAAGTTAGATATAGTGGGAATTAGTGAAGTTCGGTGGCAGGAGGAACAAGACTTTTGGTCAGGTGATTACAGGGTTATAAATACAAAATCAAATAGGGGTAATGCAGGAGTAGGTTTAATAATGAATAAAAAAATAGGAGTGCGGGTTAGCTACTACAAACAGCATAGTGAACGCATTATTGTGGCCAAGATAGACACAAAGCCCATGCCTACTACAGTAGTACAAGATTATATGCCAACTAGCTCTGCAGATGATGAAGAAATTGATGAAATGTATGATGAGATAAAAGACATTATTCAGGTAGTGAAGGGAGACGAAAATTTAATAGTCATGGTTGACTGGAATTCGAGTGTAGGAAAAGGGAGAGAAGGAAACATAGTAGGTGAATATGGATTGGGGGGAAAGAAATGAAAGAGGTAGCCGCCTTGTAGAATTTTGCACAGAGCATAACTTAATCATAGCTAACACTTGGTTCAAGAATCATAAAAGAAGGTTGTATACCTGGAAGAATCCTGGAGATACTAAGAGGTATCAGATAGATTATATAATGGTAAGACAGAGATTTAGGAACCCGGTTTTAAACTGTAAGACATTTCCAGGGGCAGATGTGGATTCTGACCACAATCTATTGGTTATGAACTGCAGATTGAAACTGAAGAAACTGCAAAAAGGTGGGAATTTAAGGAGATGGGACCTGGATAAACTGAAAGAACCAGAGGTTGTAGAGAGTTTCAGGGAGAGCATAAGGGGACAATTGACAGAAATGGGGGAAAGAAATACAGTAGAAAAAGAATGGGTAGCTCTGAGGGATGAAGTAGTGAAGGGAGCAGAAGGTCAAGTAGGTGAAAAGACGAGGGCTATTAGAAATCCTTGGGTAACAGAAGAAATATTGAATTTAATTGATGAAAGGAGAAAATATAAAAATGCAGTATATGAAGCAGGCAAAAAGGAATACAAACGTCTCAAAAATGAGATCGACAGGAAGTGCAGAATGGCTAAGCAGGGATGGCTAGAGGACAAATGTAAGGATGTAGAGGCTTGTCTCACTAGGGGTAAGATAGATAATGCCTACAGGAAAATTAAAGAGACCTTTGGAGAGAAGAGAACCACTTGTATGAATATCAAGAGCTCAGATGGCAACCCAGTTCTAAGCAAAGAAGGGAAAGCAGAAAGGTGGAAGGAGTATATAGAGGGTTTATACAAGGGCGATGTACTTGAGGACAATATTATGGAAATGGAAGAGGATGTAGATGAAGATGAAATGGGAGATAAGGTACTGCGTGAAGAGTTTGACAGAGCACTGAAAGACCTGAGTCGAAACAAGGCCCCGGGAGTAGACAACATTCCATTAGAACTACTGATGGCCTTGGGAGAGCCAGTCATGACAAAACTCTACCATCTGGTGAGGAAGATGTATGAGACAGGCGAAATACCCACAGACTTCAAGAAGAATATAAGAATTCCAATCCCAAAGAAAGCAGGTGTTGACAGATGTGAACATTACCGAACTATCAGTTTAATAAGTCACAGCTGCAAAATACTAACGCGAATTCTATACAGACGAATGGAAAAACTGGTAGAAGCGGACCTCGGGGAAGATCAGTTTGGATTCCGTAGAAATATTGGAACACGTGAGGCAATACTATCCTTAAGACTTATCTTAGAAGAAAGATTAACAAAAGGCAAACCTACGTTTCTAGCATTTGTAGACTTAGAGAAAGCTTTTGGCAACGTTAACTGGAATACTCTCTTTCAAATTCTGAAGGTGGCAGGGCTAAAATACAGGGAGCGAAAGGCTATTTACAATTTGTACAGAAACCAGATGGCAGTTATAAGAGTCGAGGGGCATGAAAGGGAAGCAGTGGTTGGGAAGGGAGTGAGACAGGGTTGTAGCCTCTCCCCGATGTTATTCAATGTGTATATTGAGCAAGCAGTAAAGGAAACAAAAGAAAAATTCGGAGTAGGTATTAAAATTCATGGAGAAGAAGTAAAAACTTTGAGGTTCGCCGATGACATTGTAATTCTGTCAGAGACAGCAAAGGACTTGGAAGAGCAGTTGAACGGCATGGACAGTGTCTTGAAAGGAGGATATAAGATGAACATCAACAAAAGAAAAACGACGATACTGGAATGTAGTAGAATTAAGTCGGGTGATGCTGAGGGAATTAGATTAGGAAATGAGACACTTAAAGTAGTAAAGGAGTTTTGCTATTTGGGGAGCAAAATAACTGATGATGGTCGAAGTAGAGAGGATATAAAATGTAGACTGGCAATGGCAAGGAAAGCGTTTCTGAAGAAGAGAAATTTGTTAACATCGAGTATAGATTTAAGTGTCAGGAAGTCGTTTCGTATGGAAGTGAAACATGGACGATAACCAGTTTGGACAAGAAGAGAATAGAAGCTTTCGAAAAGTGGTGCTACAGAAGAATGCTGAAGATAAGGTTGGTAGATCACGTAACTAATGAGGAGGTATTGAACAGGATTGGGGAGAAGAGAAGTTTGTGGCACAACTTTACTAGAAGAAGGGATCGGTTGGTAGGACATGTTTTGAGGCATCAAGGGATCACAAATTTAGCATTGGAGGGCAGCGTGGAGGGTAAAAATCGTAGAGGGAGACCAAGATATCAATACACTAAGCAGATTCAGAAGGATGTAGGTTGCGGTAGGTACTGGGAGATGAAGAGGCTTGCACAGGATAGAGTAGCATGGAGAGCTGCATCAAACCAGTCTCAGGACTGAAGACCACAACAACAGTGACAAGATTTCTCCTGTGTGCTATCCTTGCCACGTTCGCACTGAAATGACGCTGTGGCGTCCCACATTTATCCAACGGTTGTAGAATTTTACAATTTCAAATTTTCCGACAACACCTGAATGAATATCCGTCTGTGACCAATTTGTATAATTCTATAGTGGTGACTCATGTTTTTTGTCTTAGAGCATATTACGTTTACCACAATTTATCTGTATAACATAGCCGGAGAATGCGGGATTACTGATCAAACATCAAGTCCATCTCCAGGCATCGTCGTCCTTAGCCGGCCCATTCGAAAGGGGAAAAAGAAGAAGAAGTTGTGAAAGTCCAGCCGTCCTTGTGTTGACGTTGAAAGTAGAGGACTTCCACTTCTTACTTAATGGTAGTTTTACAAACCCAAAAGGAGTTGCATCATTCACGGTTTATCGGTTAAAAGTGCAGGAATTTTTATATGTGATACCTTAATATGTACACACATCAGTGTGTTGGTTGTGTTTCCTTTGTGTTGAACACGTCACATAACTCACTATCTCATGTTCTCTGCACATTTGTATCTGTATCACTAATTGGGCTACACCTGTCAATATAGGGTACACATCCACACTTCAACACCTGGGGAAAATAAGCATAAATGGTTTGCTTTTACACAAGTACCTGGAGGTACTGACCAACCTAAAAATATTCTACTCCCATTAGCTATAATTATTAGTGTCTCAAATGAAGTAAATGCTGACGTAATGTTTCCTTCTCAGTCACTAATAATAATATATGCACTTGTACTCGTCACACCTTGTACTGGTACGCCCTGTACGTGCATTGTAAAAGTGTTTAAATAGCCAACGTAAACGTCATACATTCAGAAGCTGGACTGAAATACATGCGTCAATTTCTTATGATAAACATACACTTTTTAAGATACAAAAGCGTCTTGTTAACTTTATTCTTGATAAAAGTAGAAGAACATTAATAATAATAATAATAACAGTAATTAACATCATTAATGTTACTGTTACTATTAATATCATTAGAATAAACAGCCACAGCAAAGTACGACTAGACAGAAATGAAATTATCAAGGATCGCAATATCTTTCAACATGCAACAAAGACATCCGTGTAACAGAGTACAGTTATTATTTCGAGTGCCAGGAGATAGCATTGTGTTTGAAACACATTAAAATTTCAGTAGTGTTGGTGATTATCAGCTGTATTTCATCTTTTCTAAGTGACACTGCACGTTCTTGCTGTCTGCTGCACAAGTGGTGACTTATCACGCACTGACGCTGCCAGCCGCCCGTTATTCAGAGAATGCAGTAGTACGAATGTATTTCCAGTTGAATCGGCTCCTGAATGTCATCAGTGTGTGCTGCACAGCAGACTAGAGCCCCTGCAGCTCTCATTTCCCTGCAAAGCACACACCACTCAGTGTGTAACTCTCCTCGTAATTAAATGGGGAGTACATGGTGCTGGGAACACAGCGGGCCCCTAATATCAAGCAGACCCGCCATACAAATTGCTCGCAGCGGTAGCCTTGCGGCCATTTGATCGTCGCATGTGTGAGCGGCGGTTGCTCTGGTTTCTGAGGAGAGCCGGTTGAAATGAATGCACCAAGTCCTTTTTAAAAAGTTTTGGAATACTTTTCAGTACAAACACTTATTTTACTTTAAAAATAATTGATACTTTATGTAACACACATATTTGTTATTTGAATCCACTCTTGAAAGATTGTTTTCTTTTCTCGATATCTTCTCTCAGCTGGACACTCCTCCAACACTTCTTTATGTACAAGATGTCAGCGTTACTAAAACCAAACACCTACCACGACGACTTGGATCAATAAGCACGAGGCAAACGGTTCTGCAGAGAGCAGTATAATTTCAGTGCATCATTGAGATTAGTGTATGTCTCTTCGTGGTATTACGTTGAAATCAGTTAATAGGCGTACAGTATTGAGCACTTTAATTCCAGATGTCTACACTGTACCGTGTAGCTCCGCTTTCACTCTTATTATGTTATGTCACGACCTCCAGAAAATATCGAAGCAGTAGCGAAGTTATCCTGCTCAAATGCCGTCTGCAAGTCATGGAGATTGGTCTGAGCTGTGCCCAGTATACAGACACCACACTCGAACATTTCCTAACTTTGCACAGTTTATCAATCTCGGATAACCTAGGGGGCAGCACAAGGAACCTCTTTTACACCTACATCATACTCCGCAAGCCACCTAATGGTGTGTGGCGGAGAGTACTTTCGTTACCACTATCTGATCCCTCCAACCCTGTTCCCTCACGAACAGTGCGTGGGAAGAATGATTGCCGGTAAGCCCCTCAGTATTGGCTTTAATTTCTCGAATTTTCTCCTCGTGGTCAATATGCGAGACGTACATTGGGGGAAGTAATATGTTGTCCGACTCCTCCTGAAAAGTGCTGTAACAAAATTTCAATAGTAACTCTCTCCGTGACGCACAACGCCTCTCTTGTAACTCTTCCAGTGGATTGTTTAGCATGTCTGTAACGCTCTCTCGCCAGCTTAACGATCCCGTGACGAAACGCGCAACTCTTCTTTGGATCTTCTATATCTCCTCAATCAGTCCTACCTGATAGGGATCCCAGACAGATGAAAAATACTCAAAAATTGGGCGATCAAGCGCCTTATAAGCCCTTTCTTTTGTGGATGAGTTACATTTCATTAAGATTTTCGGATGAATCTGGTGTCTGCCTTTCCCACTATCTGTTTAATATAGTCATTCCACTTAAGGTCTCTCTAGATATTTACGCAAAGATGTTTTACGTTAGACGCTGTCTCCAGCTGTTTTCATCAATAGCGTAGCTGTACAGTAGTGGATTTCTTTTCCTATGTATGTGCAATGGGCAACGGCCTTTCCACAGTGGGTACAGCGGTTCCCGTTAGATCACCGAAGCTAAGAGCTGTTGGGCGTGGCCGGCACTTGGATGGGTGACCATCCAGCTGCCATGCGCTGTTGCCGTTTTTCGGGGTGCACTCAGCTTCGTGATGCCAATTGAGGAGCTACTCGACTGAATAGTAGCGGCTTCGGTCAAGAATACCATCATAACGACCGGGAGAGCGGTGTGCTGACCCCACAGCCCTCCACTCCGCATCCTCCTCTGAGGATGACATGGCGACTCGGATGGTTCCGGTAGGCCACTCGTGGCCTGAAGACGGAGTGTGTGTTTAAATATGTATGCGCAATGTGTTACATTCATTTACGTTCAGGGTCAACTGCCAGAGCCTCCACCATTCATCAATTTTTTGCAGGTCATACTGGAAATTCTTACTATCTTCTGGCGTTACTATATTGCTACAGACAACTGCATCACCTGCAAATAGCCTCAAAGAGCAACTGACGCTTTCTACTAGATGATTTATATATAATGTAAACAGCAACGGTTCTACCACACTTCCCGCTGTGCTCCGGAATTACGAGGTGCATTCAAGTTCTAAGGCCTCCGATTTTTTTTATCCAGACTGGAAAGAGATAGAAACATGCGCATTGTATTAAAATGAGGCCACGTTCATTGTCAATACGTCCTAGAGATGGCAGCACCGTACGGCAGATGGAATTTTACCGCCAGCGGCGAGAATGAGAACTGTTTTAAATACTTAAAATGGCGACGTTTTTCTTACTTGAACAGCGTGCAATCATTCGTTTTCTGAATTTGCGTTGTGTGAAACCAATTGAAATTCATCGACAGTTGAAGGAGACATGTGGTGATGGAGTTATGGATGTGTCGAAAGTGCGTTCGTGGGTGCGACAGTTTAATGAAGGCAGAACATCATGTGACAACAAACCGAAACAACCTCGGGCTCGCACAAGCCGGTCTGACGACATGATCGAGAAAGTGGAGAGAATTGTTTTAGGGGATCGCCGAATGACTGTTAAACAGATCGCCTCCAGAGTTGGCATTTCTGTGGGTTCTGTGCACACAATCCTGCATGACGACCGGAAAATGCGAAAAGTGTCATCCAGGTGGGTGCCACGAATGCTTACGGACGACCACATGGCTGCCCGTGTGGCATGTTGCCAAGCAATGTTGACGCGCAACGACAGCATGAATGGGACTTTCTTTTCGTCGGTTGTGACAATGGATGAGATGTGGATGCCATTTTTCAATCCAGAAACAAAGCGCCAGTCAGCTCAATGGAAGCACATAGATTCACCGCCACCAAAAAAATTTCGGGTAACCGCCAGCGCTGATAAAATGATAGTGTCCATGTTCTGGGACAGCGAGGGCGTAATCCTTACCCACTGTGTCCCAAAGGGCACTACGGTAACAGGTGCATCCTACGAAAATGTTTTGAAGAACAAATTCCTTCCTGCACTGCAACAAAAACGTCCGGGAAGGGCTGCACGTGCGCTGTTTCACCAAGACAACGCACCCGCACATCGAGCTAACGTTACGCAACAGTTTCTTCGTGATAACAACTTTGAAGTGATTCTTCATGCTCCCTACTCACCTGACCTGGCTCCTAGTGACTTTTGGCTCTTTCCAACAATGAAAGACACTCTCCGTGGCCGCACATTCACCAGTCGTGCTGCTATTGCCTCAGCGATTTTCCAGTGGTCAAAACAGACTCCTAAAGAAGCCTTCGCCGCTGCCATGGAATCATGGCGTCAGTGTTGTGAAAAATTTGTACGTCTGCAGGGCGATTACGTCGAGAAGTAACGCCAGTTTCATCGATTTCGGGTGAGTAGTTAATTAGAAAAAAAATCGGAGGCCTTAGAACTTGAATGCACCTCGTACCTTCACATCTGTTGATTTTGTTCCGTTAAGAGCGACGTGTTGAGTTCTGTCTGCAAGAAAGTCTTGAATCCTGTCGCTAGTCTGCTCCGTTACTCCGTACGCTCGTATTTTTTTCATTAAACGGCAATGCGGAACGGTGTCAAATGCCTTACTGAAGTCAAGGAACACGGCATGAGCCTCAGCGCCGCTGTCCTCTGCGCTATGGGTCGCATGGAGGAACATAGCGAGCTGGGTTTCGTAGGATCTCTGTTTGCGGAATCCCTGTTGATTTTTATAGAGGAGCTGTTCATTTTCCAAAACCGTCATAATTCTTGATCATAAAACATGTTCCATAATTGTACAACAGATTGACGTCAACGATGTAGGTCTATAGTTGTGTGGATCTGTATTACGGCTTTTCTTAAAAATGGGAATGATCTGCGCTTTTTTCCAGTCGTTAGGTATCTTTCGTTGCTCAAGCGATCTACGATAAATTACTGCTAGAATGGGAGCAAGTTCTTTCGCATAATCTTTATAGGATCTTATAGGTATCTCATCTGGTCCTGAAGCCTTTCCACTACTACACGAGTGTAGCCGTGATCGTTTATCTCAATATCTGCTTTTTCGACTTTCTCACGACGATTGAAAGGAGGGACAGTGTTACGATCTTCCACGGTGAAACCACTTCGGAAGATCAAATTTAATATTTCGGCTTTCTCTCTGTTATCTTCCGGTTCGGTGCCGGTGTGGTCGCTGAGAGAATGAATAGATGATTTTGACCACTTACTGATTTTACATACGACACAAATCTCTTAGGGTTTTTACTCAGGTCCGTTGACAACGTCTTACTTTCAAAATCATTGAACGCTTCTCTCATTGCTGTCCTTGCGCTCAAATGTTCAAATGGCTCTGAGCACTATGCGACTTCTGAGGTCATCAGTCGCCTAGAACTTAGACCGTAGCGGTCGCTCGGCTCCAGACTCTAGTGCCTAGAACCGCACGGCCACTCCGGCCGGCCCTTGCGCTCATTTTCGCTTTGTTCAGCTTTTGTTTGTCAACTAGGTTTTTACTTCTCTTGAATCTGAGATGATGTGCTCTTTGTTTACGTAGCGCTTTTCTAACATGGCTATTAAACTATGGTGTATCTTTCCCATCCCTTAAAACTTTATCGGAACATACTTGTCTAGGGCATATTGAAAGATGTCTTTGAGTTTTTCCAGTTGTTCTCCACATCTTCGTCCTCATCACGGAATATTTGATGCTGACTGTTGAGATATTCTGAAATTTGTATCCTGTCACCCTTGCTGAGCAAATATATCTTCCTACCTTTCTTAACATCCCTTGTACGACCCGTCGTCATAGATGCTGTCGCAGCCTCATGATCACTGATGCCGTCCTCTACTTTAACTGATTCGAAAAGTTCGGGTCTGTTCGTTGCCACCCTCTGCAGTTGGTTCTCTATCTTCTCAAAGTAGTTTTATGACAAGACACCCAGAACAAAGCCACACGAATCCCTATCTCTGGCTCCAGTTTTGATGGCATAACACTCCCAGTCTATACCTGGTAAGTTGAAGTCACAACCTATTACAATGGCATGATCAGGAAAATTACTAATGATATTCTGCAAGTTCTCTCTGAAAGCGCACTACAACTACAGATCCTGACCCACGTGCTCTATAGAAGCATCCGATCACCATTTCTGACCGTTCTTTGATACTCAATTTCACTCAGATTAATTCACATTAGGCATGCCGGATAACTTCACTAGATTTTATTGAAATTTTTACTGCAATAAACACACCACCACCATTGGCGACTAATCTATCCTTACGATAAATATTCAAGCTTCAACTTAGGATTTCGTTGCAATTAAAGTCTGGTTTCAACTAACTTTCTGTTCCCAATACTATTTGTGCATTATTAACTTCAGTAAGCGATACTAATTCTGGGACCTTTCCTTGGGCGCTCCTGCAGTTTACTAAAATCATATTTATCTTTTCCATCTATGATCAACAAGTACCAAGATACTCTGAGGTCACCGTGTCTAATTTAACAGGCAAATCGTCTTTAATCCCAAAGGAGGGTTTCTCGGAGGCCCCATGTGCGCACCACACGTACTCCGCTGCAGCCTAGTAGCCGCTTCTTGTGTGTAGTGCACGCCTGACCTATTAAGATGAACCCTACAATTCCCCACTCGATAGTGGAGGACGAGAAATTCGCAGAGCCGTCTGAGCCTCTGGGTTAGATCTTCCTCTCTGCTCCAAACCAGAGGACCGCGATCAAACCCCGGGTACGATGCTACAAATAGCTTATCCTGCACCCCGCGTGCGTTGCTAGTTGCTTTCACCCATCAGCCAGCCACCGTAAGCAGCCGAGGATGGCCTCAGAACCCAAGCGACAGGCGTCATTCGTGCCGACATGTGCCGGTTGCACGGAGCACGCTCGGTAGTCTCCGTCAGAGCCTGGTCCACATCCGGACGAGACCTCCCGACAAACATACCGAATGCACACTGAAATTCTTTCCCGCCTTGCCTGCTATCTCCCTGTCGTCGTAACTGCCGCCTGCTTCAAGTCTGCTGTGCAGCGAGCTACCTTAATTTAAGTATTAACTGTATTTTTCTTACTTGTCACTTCTTCTTCCGTGTGTATTTGCTTTTAGGAAGCTTTAATTTTCGAGTGCTCTTAATAGTGTTCCATAGATTTCGTGTTTGTTTTGAATACAGTCAGAGAGAGTCCCTTTAGTCAGCCATAGTGCCAGTAGTGTCAGTGTCGTCGTAACTGCCGCCTGCTTCACGTCTGCTGTGCAGCGAGCTACCTTAATTTAAGTATTAACTGTATTTTTCTTGTTTGTCACTTCTTCTTCCGTGTGTATTTGCTTTTAGGAAGCTTTATTTTTCGAGTGCTCTTAAGTGTTCCATAGATTTCGTGTTTGTTTTGAATACAGTAAGAGAGAGTCCCTGTAGTCAACCATAGTGCCAGTAGTGCTAGAGTTTGTTTTCAATACAGTCCAGAGACAGGTAGTGCTATTTTCATTGTTTTCTACAAGAAGGGGCTAGCAACCACAGTTTAGTGAATAAACAGCCGCCTTTAGTGAATTAGCAGTCTAGTTAAAGGTTGATTAACTCCCTTCAGTAAATTGTTTCCTTAGGATGGATAGGATGTGTGACTGCTGTGTACGGACGCAGGAGGAGCTGGCCACTGTTCGCGAACAGCTGAGCGTGTTGATGGCCGCGGTCAGCCATCTTCAGGCTGCTGCCTCGGAGTGTAGCGGCAGTGGGGAGTCTGGTGCGTCGCAAGGTACACCCCAGGTGTTACATGCTTCACCCACTGTCCCTGCTGTCGAGACATCTTCGCGGGTACCGGGCGCGGTTGGGCCACCCTCTCCCCAAGGGGAGTGGCGGGTTCAGCGGCGTTCGCGGCGCACGAGGCGGAAGGTCAATGTGAAGGCTGGCCGTGTGGCATCGCCCGCTCTGCCTGTGAGGGGACATGTGGCTGCTCCTTCAGCAAGGTCCGAGCAGGCACACGGGGGGAGGGGTTTATTGGTTATTGGGAGCTCCAACGTTAGGCGGGTGATGGAGCCCCTTAGGGAAATAGCGAGAAGGTCGGGGAAGAAGGCCAGTGTTCACTCTGTCTGCTTGCCGGGGGGTCTCATCCGAGATGTGGAGGAGGCCCTACCAGCGGCGATAGAGAGCACTGGGTGCACCCGACTGCAAATTGTTGCTCATGTCGGCACCAATGACTCCTGCCGTCTGGGTTCAGAGGTCATCCTCAGTTCGTACAGGCGGTTGGCGGAATTGGTGAAGGCGGAAAGCCTCGCTCGCGGGGTGGAATCAGAGCTAACTATTTGTAGTATCGTTCCCAGAACCGATCGCGGTCCTCTGGTTTGGAGCCGAGTGGAAGGCTTAAACCAGAGGCTCAGACGATTCTGCGGAGATCTGGGGTGCAAATTTCTCGACCTCCGCTATCGGGTGGAGAAATGTAGGGTCCCCCTGAATAGGTCAGACGTGCACTACACGCCGGAAGCGGCTACAAGGGTAGCGGAGTACGTGTGGAGTGCACATGGGGGTTTTTTAGGTTAGAGAATCCCCTCCCTAGGCCCGACAAGACGCCTCCTGAGACGCGGCATGATAGGAGTAGGCAAAACGCAACAGGGAATAACTATATTAATGTGCTAATAGTAAACTGCAGGAGCGTCTATAGAAAGGTCCCAGAACTGCTCTCATTAATAAACGATCACAACGCCCATATAGTACTAGGGACAGAAAGTTGGCTGAAACCAGACGTAAACAGTAACGAAATCCTAAACTCAGATTGGAATGTATACCGCAGAGACAGGCTGAACAGTGAAGGGGGAGGCGTGTTTATAGCGGTAAGAAGTGCAATAGTATCGATGGAAATTGACGGAGATCCGAAATGTGAAATGATTTGGGTGAAGGTCTCGGTTAAAGCAGGCTCAGACATGGTAATTGGATGTCTCTATAGGCACCCTGGCTCAGCAGCTGTTGTGGCTGAGCACCTGAAGGATAATTTGGAAAATATTTCGAGTAGATTTCCCCACCATGTTATAGTTCTTGGTGGAGATTTTAATTTGTCGGATATAGACTGGGAGACTCAGACGTTCATAACGGGTGGCAGGGACAAAGAATCCAGTGAAATTTTTTTAAGTGCTTTATCGGAAAACTACCTTGAGCAGTTAAACAGAGAACCGACTCGTGGCGATAACATATTAGACCTTCTGGTGACAAACAGACCCGAACTATTTGAAAAAGTTAACGCAGAACAGGGAATCAGTGATCATAAAGCGGTTACGGCATCGATGATTTCAGCCGTAAATAGGAATATTAAAAAGGGTAGGAAGATTTTTCTGTTTAGAAAAAGTGACAAAAAGCAGATTTCAGAGTACCTGTTGGCTCAACACAAAAGTTTTGTCTCAAGTACTGATAGTGTTGAGGATCAGTGGACAAAGTTCAAAACCATCGTACAATATGCGTTAGATGAGTATGTGCCAAGCAAGATCGTAAGAGATGGAAAAGAGCCACCGTGGTTCAACAACCGAGTTAGAAAACTGCTGCGGAAGCAAAGGGAACTCCACAGCAAACATAAACATAGCCAAAGCCTTGCAGACAAACAAAAATTACGCGAAGCGAAATGTAGTGTGAAGAGAGCTATGCGAGAGGCGTTCAATGAATTCGAAAGTAAAGTTCTATGTACTGACTTGGCAGAAAATCCTAAGAAATTTTGGTCTTATGTCAAAGCGGTAGGTGGATCAAAACAAAATGTCCAGACACTCTGTGACCAAAATGGTACTGAAACAGAGGATGACAGACTAAAGGCCGAGATACTAAATGTCTTTTTCCAAAGTTGTTTCACAGAGGAAGATTGCACTGTAGTTCCTTCTCTAGATTGTCGCACAGATGACAAAATGGTAGATATCGAAATAGACGACAGAGGGATAGAGAAGCAATTAAAATCGCTCAAAAGAGGAAAGGCCTCTGGACCTGATGGGATACCAGTTCAATTTTACACAGAGTACGCGAAGGAACTTGCCCCCCTTCTTGCAGCGGTGTACCGTAGGTCTCTAGAAGAGCGTAGCGTTCCAAAGGATTGGAAAAGGGCACAGGTCATCCCCGTTTTCAAGAAGGGACGTCGAACAGATGTGCAGAACTATAGACCTATATCTCTAACGTCGATCAGTTGTAGAATTTTGGAACACGTATTGTGTTCGAGTATAATGACTTTTCTGGAGACTAGAAATCTACTCTGTAGGAATCAGCATGGGTTTCGAAAAAGACGGTCATGTGAAACCCAGCTCGCGCTATTCGTCCACGAGACTCAGAGGGCCATAGACACGGGTTCACAGGTAGATGCCGTGTTTCTTGACTTCCGCAAGGCGTTCGATACAGTTCCCCACAGTCGTTTATTGAACAAAGTAAGAGCATATGGACTATCAGACCAATTGTGTGATTGGATTGAGTTCCTAGATAACAGGACGCAGCATGTTATTCTCAATGGAGAGAAGTCTTCCGAAGTAAGAGTAATTTCAGGTGTGCCGCAGGGGAGTGTCATAGGACCGTTGCTGTTCACAATATACATAAATGACCTGGTGGATGACATCGGAAGTTCACTGAGGCTTTTTGCGGATGATGCTGTGGTGTATCGAGAGGTTGTAACAATGGAAAATTGTACTGAAATGCAGGAGGATCTGCAGCGAATTGACGCATGGTGCAGGGAATGGCAACTGAATCTCAATGTAGACAAGTGTAATGTGCTGCGGATACACAGAAAGATAGATCCTTTATCATTTAGCTACAAAATAGCAGGTCAGCAACTGGAAGCAGTTAATACCATAAATTATCTGGGAGTACGCATTAGGAGTGATTTAAAATGGAATGATCATATAATGTTGATTGTCGGTAAAGCAGATGCCAGACTGAGATTCATTGGAAGAATCCTAAGAAAATGCAATCCGAAAACAAAGGAAGTAGGTTACAGTACGCTTGTTCGCCCACTGCTTGAATACTGCTCAGCAGTGTGGGATCCGTACCAGATAGGGTTGATACAAGACATAGAGAAGATCCAACGGACAGCAGCGCGCTTCGTTACAGGATCATTTAGTAATCGCGAAAGCGTTACGGAGATGATAGATAAACTCCAGTGGAAGACTCTGCAGGAGAGACGCTCAGTAGCTCGGTACGGGCTTTTGTCAAAGTTTCGAGAACATACCTTCACCGAAGAGTCAAGCAGTATATTGCTCCCTCCTACGTATATCTCGCGAAGAGACCATGAGGATAAAATCAGAGAGATTAGAGCCCACACAGAGGCATACCGACAATCCTTCTTTCCACGAACAATACGAGACTGGAATAGAAGGGAGAACCGATAGAGGTACTGAAGGTACCCTCCGCCACACACCGTCAGGTGGCTTGCGGAGTATGGATGTAGATGTAGATGTAGATGTAGATCACCCGCCTAAGATTGGAGCTCTCCATGACTAGCATACCGACCCTTTGTACTTGTCCGGACTGGGCAGGAAAATCGACTGCTGGCCCATCTGGAGACGCATCCCGTTCTTTCACAGAGTTACCATCAGCACTGGATAGCACCTCGTACCTGTTTCTAAGACATAGGGAGCCAGCCGCACGGTCTGCTCCCTCTTTCGCCTTCCACCCAGTGACACGCGAACCCACCACTGTCTGCCACCCACTATGGAGTGAGGACGGACCAATAAGGTGTTGCGTATCGGAAGCCACAGCGACGTCCGGTTCACCAGGGGCTTGTTCATGGAGTGCTGTTCAAACAATTCTAGATCGTTGCGGTGTTGCATTAGCGTGCTGATGTTACATGAGAAATACATCTGTGACAGTAGTATGTATATTTAATTAATTTATTTTGTTTCCAATGTAGCAGAATTTCTCACTTCGGCTGCTTTCCTTTTCCCATTTTTGATGGTAAATTTATCACTGAACGTATCTATGCTAATCCTCATTTCTTTCGCCTTTCATACGTTTACTATGGAACCTTAGTGTGTGCTCATTAGAGTTAATTTAGAGCTCTGCTCAATGGACAAACATTGTGGTACAATCCTTTCCCAAAATATCTCGGAATCATTCTTGATAGAACCCTGAGCTACAAAGAACACATCACCAACCTTTCTCATAAAGTTGCTGCAAGGAACAACATACTACATAAGATCAGTGGTACCTCCTGGGGAACCTCTGCTGACTCTCTGCCTTTAACTGGCATCAGTCTTATGTACTCTGCTGCCGAGTACTGTGCACCTGTCTGCTTGGAAAGTGTACATGTGAAGAAGGTAGACACAAAACTTAACGACACAATGAACTGCATTACTGGTTCCATCAGATCAACCCCATGCCACTGGTTACCTGTACTGAGTCACATCCCTCCAATTAATTTAAAGCAGAAACAAGCTCTACTGAGGGAGGCCAAGAAAATCTGTGCCTCACCTTCCCTACCACTGCACCAAGAATTCTGTCATCCGCCACAGCAACGATTGCGATCAAGAAGACCAGAAAGTGTTACTGCAGGACAACTCATGGCGGATGATTTTCATCTAAATGAAAGTTGGAAGCATGAACGGTCAACAAAAACATTGGGAACAAGAGCCCATCACCTTGATCCCACAAAGAAGCCAAAAGGTTGTGACCTACCGAGGAAACTTTGGTGCCGCCTCAACAGGTTAAGGACTGGACATGGTTGTTGTAGCTACTTCTGTTACAAGTGGGACTGGATCAGTTCACCAATAAGTGAATGTAATCAAGAAGAGCAGACAACTGAACATTTAGTCCAACACTGTCCACTTCATTCATACCCTGGAATTCCCGATGACTTGTTCATTCTCACCCAGCTTAATTAACTGGTTGAAAAACACGGACTTTAAGGTTTAATCTTGTCTTATATCATATGTGTATTTTATGAAAACATTTGCCTTATATCAACTGTATATTGTGTAAAATCACCATACGATTAATATAAATAAACAAATAGAGTTCATTTTGCGCAACATGTCTTTTAGTTCATTCTCGCTTTCACTGAACATAGCCCTTCGTATGACGCTCAACTGTTCATGTTTTATTTGGCCTGAAGATGGTCCACGATACAATCTTTTGGCGGCCGGTGTGGCCGAGCGGTTCTAGGCGCTTCAGTCTGGAACCGCGCGATCGCTACGGTCGCAGGTTCGAATCCTGCCTCGGGCATGGATGCGTGTGATGTCGTTAGGTTAGTTAGGTTTAAGTAGTTCTAAGTTCTAGGGGGACTGATGACCTCAGATGTTAAATCCCATAGTGCTCAGAGCCATTTGAGCCATTTGAGACAATCTTTTGCAGGATAATAATTAGAAACTAAGTGGAATTACCGTACAAAGAAATCCTAAATGAGCTGGAGCAATTGTTCTCACAATAAGAAGATATCAGTTGCAATCAGTGGTAACCACGATGACATCTGACCTATATACTTGATTTAATAATTAAAAAAAGAAAAACACTGTACAGGTCACCTAGCTAGTCTAAGAGGTCATTTATAAATTTTTCTCACTTACATTTTCATCTGTCTTGTCCAAGTACACCTCGTTGTGACCTATACGCCGGGTAGGATCACAGCTTAACCAGAGGTTGTTCGTCCCTGTAAAATGCGGTAACAGGCCACTACTCACCGGTTTTGAACAGACGATGAGAAGCTGTCAACTTTTCGTTCTTGTTCCCCGTGTTGTTGGACGCACCTCTCTCTGCTACTGCATGGGGTGAAGCTGTAACAACGTCACAATGCCGACAATTCATTGTCACTTCAGGTAAAGACTCTTTGTCTGTGTGGACACATGCCTCGTTGCAAACGAGACCACCTCCTAACCAAACACGTCACGTGGCTGTACATTTCTGCACGCCTGAAAAACCGTAGTTTGTCCTCTCAGCCACTAGTGGCGTGGCGTTTGAGATTCTGCATTTCGTTGCCTGTGGCCCTCCTCAATCCACCGACATCACAATCATAAGACACTTGCGGGGACCCGTACAACGTGAGGAACTATGAACTGTAGTCCCAATTGGCCTCAGCTACGCCGACTTCGAGATCGGGCACGTGCTAGTAACACGATTTCATGACAAACAAACACCATTCAGAAGTGATTTTTGAATGAGAGACCCACTGCCTCATCATTCCTTGTATATAATAGGCAGATGCTCTTAATCCTATTTGTGCGAATGAGGTGAAGTACTAATCATTCCCATATCCAAATATAATGTGAACTTCAAGCCAGTTTGGTATCTACACTCCTGGAAATTGAAATAAGAACACCGTGAATTCATTGTCCCAGGAAGGGGAAACTTTATTGACACATTCCTGGGGTCAGATACATCACATGATCACACTGACAGAACCACAGGCACATAGACACAGGCAACAGAGCATGCACAATGTCGGCACTAGTACAGTGTATATCCACCTTTCGCAGCAATGCAGGCTGCTATTCTCCCATGGAGACGATCGTAGAGATGCTGAATGTAGTCCTGTGGAACGGCTTGCCATGCCATTTCCACCTGGCGCCTCAGTTGGACCAGCGTTCGTACTGGACGTGCAGACCGCGTGAGACGACGCTTCATCCACTCCCAAACATGCTCAATGGGGGACAGATCCGGAGATCTTGCTGGCCAGGGTAGTTGACTTACACCTTCTAGAGCACTTTGGGTGGCACGGGATACATGCGGACGTGCATTGTCCTGTTGGAACAGCAAGTTCCCTTGCCGGTCTAGGAATGGTAGAACGATGGGTTCGATGACGGTTTGGATGTACCGTGCACTATTCAGTGTCCCCTCGACGATCACCAGTGGTGTACGGCCAGTGTAGGAGTTCGCACCCCACACCATGATGCCGGGTGTTGGCCCTGTGTGCCTCGGTCGTATGCAGTCCTGATTGTGGCGCTCACCTGCACGGCGCCAAACACGCATACGACCATCATTGGCACCAAGGCAGAAGCGACTCTCATCGCTGAAGACGACACGTCTCCATTCGTCCCTCCATTCACGCCTGTCGCGACACCACTGGAGGCGGGCTGCACGATGTTGGGGCGTGAGCGGAAGACGGCCTAACGGTGTGCGGGACCGAAGCCCAGCTTCATGGAGACGGTTGCGAATGGTCCTCGCCGATACCCCAGGAGCAACAGTGTCCCTAATTTGCTGGGAAGTGGCGGTGCGGTCCCCTACGGCACTGCATAGGATCCTACGGTCTTGGCGTGCATCCGTGCGTCGCTGCGGTTCGGTTCCAGGTCGACGGGCACGTGCACCTTCCGCCGACCACTGGCGACAACATCGATGTACTGTGGAGACCTCACGCCCCACGTGTTGAGCAATTCGGCGGTACGTCCACCCGGCCTCCCGCATGCCCACTATACGCCCTCGCTCAAAGTCCGTCAACTGCACATACGGTTCACGTCCACGCTGTCGCGGCATGCTACCAGTGTTAAAGACTGCGATGGAGCTCCGTATGCCACGGCAAACTGGCTGACACTGACGGCGGCGGTGCACAAATGCTGCGCAGCTAGCGCCATTCGACGGCCAACACCGCGGTTCCTGGTGTGTCCGCGGTGCCGTGCGTGTGATCATTGCTTGTACAGCCCTCTCGCAGTGTCCGGAGCAAGTGTGGTGGGTCTGACACACCGGTGTCAATGTGTTCTTTTTTCCATTTCCAGGAGTGTATTTCATGCCACCTTCGTAGCGGTGCAGTTTTAATGGCCAACTGTTAGAAAGCTACTTTTGAAGAAAGCATACTGGCTGCAGGTAAAGGTATCAGAATGAGGAGTGAGCTTGCAGCATGCATTAATTATGCATGGAGTGTGGCCGGCTGTGGAGGAAGCTACCTGTAAGGAAAGTATATTAGCTGCAGATAAATGTGTCACTATGAGGAGTACAGTTTGTTTCAATTATGGGTGGAACAGTGAAACTTGAGAAGTAGAGCAAAAGCTTAGAGTTTTAACTGAGGAAGAAGAAACAGATTATGTGGCAGTAAAGCTGTCTGTTGTTGGACTGCCACGCGACAAAAAATATGAAATATACAAGGCAGCAAGTGACTTTATTCATGTAAACCGCAGACAACAAATCGTCAAGAAGGTGAGGCAGAGCTCGACACAATCAATAAACCAAAAAGAAAAGAGAGTTAAGATCAGAGGTCTAGGGACAGCGAATTATGTTCTAATTGTTGAAGCAACCACAGAGACAGATATTAAAAATATGCTGAGAAACACTGAAATATAGTTTAAAAATGTTAAATGAGAGCATAATTTGGAGTTATTAATGTCATTACGTGAAGAAGGTTAGAAGAAAGAAACGCCACCAAAATTCAATAGTTTGGCTGTTTTGAGAACTATAGACGGTTCTAGCGAGTGGAAATTCGAAGCACTGAAATAACAACTGTAATTGTATATCGAATTTATGTAGAATTTGTAAATAAGAGACAGCAGCCAGTAGGGGAGCATACCAAACCGAAGATTAAGTAATTAAGTATCTTGGCAAATGGTAGCTACTGGACCGATGAGGTGTTTTCGTGCACAAACGGTCGGATACACAGGTCACTGAAATACCTTACGATAGAGAGGGCGCTGGTCCCACTCCCTAATCAGTGTAGCTGGTACTTGGGCATGTATGAATTTGCAGCACGGCTGGTAATGTCAAACTGTCCAAGGAAGCTGCAGCATTCGGAACTCTAGCCCCTATGTAAAACGTGATTTGCTTATCATATGAAGAGAACGTGCGTGGCAGAGTCGTCACCTGTGTGTTGAATCCACTTCCAACTCTGTTCTACTGAGAGACTCAGCCATAATTAAGCGAAACTGGTGGTTCCAGATAAGCGAAGGACCCAATGCACCTCGGCGTGGTTGGTTGACGTGGCGGTCTGAGTAGAATTCACGGTGGCTGCGGGGCGGCGCGGAGGGTGTCAATGAGTGACGGCTAAAGGAGTGTGGGAGGATGCTAGGCGGAGAGGGCGGCAGTGGGCGGCGGGGGAGGATGGAGGGTGGAGGACGGAGCCGTCAGCGGCGAGGGGCGAGCGGCGCGAATCTAATTGCTCGGCTGATTTGCATCCAGAGTGCGGACGGGCCCGGTGCGCCGGTAGGAACTGTGACTGTGACACGGAAGGCAGCCGTGGCAGCTCGGCGGAATCCTACGGTCTCACACAAAGGGGAAGTTCCGAAGTCATTTTGGCGTTCCGCTATTACTGTTAATAGTATCTTTCTGTCAAGGTTTTATTCAGTTCGGTCTTTTATAATTACAGTCTGTTACACAACTACTGCTTAGTACCTCAGAATTTCCCATTGATAATTAGACCACGTTAACCCTTAAGTGATGCTTCACAGATTAAGGGCGTGCTGATATTTACTCATTCTGCATCATAGACTTTGCTAAAACTATAATTACTACTACTCCTTGTCGTCCTTTCTTAGTGCTTGCTAATCCTGCTAATACAACTGCCCCATCTGCGAGTTTACCAACATCATTACTAACAAGACATCCCCTCATATTTGGACTATTCCTACTTGAAAAAAAAATGGAAATGAAGTCCCATGCTTCTTTAGAGAGCGTAGGGGAACGGTGCGGGAGACCCGCACCGCCTTACTAGGCAAGGTCCTAACGGAGGTGGTTTGCCGTTGCCTTCCTCCGACCGTAATGGGGATGAATGATGATGAAGACGACACACAGCCAGTCATCTCGAGGCAGGAAAAATCCCTGACCCAGCCGGGAATCGAACCCGGGACCCCGTGGTCGGAAAGCGAGAACGCTACCGCGAGACCACGAGGGACAGACACTTTCACTACCACTAAGCTACTAATATCGCTACTGCTACTACCACCATTAACAATACGGACGTTTGTACTACTACTACTACTATAGGTACCAGCACTACTGCTATTATTACGAGTACCACCACTACGACTACTGCTGTCACCAAAAACTTTACCAGCAACGCCGTCATAAACACGTGCACTAACATGAGTCTAGTACTGTAGCCAATACTATCAACATAGCTGGCCTTACTAATGATTTAGTACTACTACTAACACTTCTCTGAATTCTTTTTATTTTTATCCATATTTTGCGGCTTAAAACGTGACTGTGTTCAAAATATTGGAGATATGAACTATATAACGCCTTCAGTCACAACTTTTTCGTGTTTTATTAACTACACGATGCATTTCGGACCCTGTACATGTGAAGTGTTTATAAACATGTGTGTGCAAATGTACATCCTGAAAGAAGTAACATGTACTGAAACGACGGAGAAAAGAACGTTTGCTGGTACTAAAACGTTAAAAATGCTTTCCTTGGATGATATGGTGAGTTTACACTGTTCATTGTCCACTATTTGGCACATATTGTCCGCGTTCGACATACGAAATTCATAACCTAACACTGAACCTTTTCGTGACATTAATGTGCATTTCACCTCATTCAGGAGAAAAATAAAACATGTATTAAGACAAAGTACACCTGACGATGGACCCACAGGGTGCGAAATGCATCGTGTAGTTAATAAAACACGAAAAAGTTCTGACTGAAGTCGTTGTTTCATTCATACCTCCAATACTTCTATGACTGCAAAAAGTACTCTTACCACTAACATTAATACTCCTACTACTAATGCTACTGCTACTGTTACCACCACTAGCACCAATACCACCAACATTACCAGCAAGTGAACAGAATATTTGACGATTCTTGTGTGAGGAAAGTCTTAATGATATTTTAAAAATAGCTGCGCAACAGCAACGGTTCCACGTAATAAGACTAAAAACAGCCGACCAGTTACAATGGATAAAGAAATCTTTACCTAGGTTTCGGCAGATTTATATCTGTCTTCTTCAGAAGGCGGCAATTTTACATAAATATGGAATGATGTATCATCGTCGTTTTTACAAATATCTGCATAGATCCATTAGTACAAATTAAAATATAGCCCTGAAAATAGGGTTTGTCATGTAAATAAAAATTAGTACATGGATGTAGCAGAGCTCACAATTTATGTAAAATTGCCGCCTTCTGAAGAAGACAGATTTAAATCTGCCGAAACCTAGATAAAGATTTCTTCATCCATTGCAGCTGGTCGGCTGTTTTTAGTCTTATCTTAATAATATGACAATGGCAGTAAGCTGAAACGCCGGCCGGATTGGCCAAGTGGTTCTAGGCGCTACAGGCTGGAAACGCGTGACCGCTACGGTCGCCGGTTCGAATACTGCCTCGGGCATGGGTGTGAGTGATGTCCTTAGGTTAGTTAGGTTTAAGCAGTTCTAAGTTCTAGGGGACTGATGACTTTAAAAGTTAAGTCCCATAGTGCTCAGACCCATTTATAAGCTGAAACTGGTCATTGAGTATTATATACTTACGTGCCATCGAAGACATCATTTATGAATAACATAACAAAGCTCAGTGGACAAAAATTAGTCACTCCTAAAGAATTCATTACAAGTATCATTTAACACCGTATAATTTAGCCCCTGGACTTCATATTCGCCTGCATTCGGTCAGGACGTAGGTCCAAAGGGTTTTGTAGGAACGTTGAGTCGTTGAGGACTTAATCGCGCAGTTCCACAAAATTGCTGAGATACTAATGTCGCCGTTTTACCCACTGTTCGAAAGTGTCTCACAGATTTTCTGCGGAGTTCAAGCCAGGTGATTTTGCAGGCCAATCGATATGTAATAGGGCGGGGGAATGTTCAGAAAACCAGTCACACATTCTTCTAGCCTGATGAACTTTGCTGTTGTCGCCTTTATGTGCCTGTGTGGGCAATGTCCTGTCGTAGGGTGGCCGACTCCAAATGTTCACTGCATGCTGCTGTCACCACAGCGATCTGTCGCTAACAGGGTGGTATCGACCTTTGTTCACTGCCTGAAGCAGTTCCAGTCGGGATTGGAAGCGATTTTGGTTCACAAGCTTTGCAAGCTTTGAAATGTGTGTCTGGTGCCTCTCGGTTACGATTTTTTCCCGACCTCGGTGCTGCTGTCGCGTTTCGTGGCCTGTGTTGCTCCACTGCTAGTAGGCATGTTGAGCGGTCCGGCGCAAAACTCAAAAAATCCAGCAACTCGACGCACAGTATGGCCGTGGACATGGCCAAACACCGTTGCCTCTTTTGGCTACCCTGTCACGTCCTTACATTTACCCATAGGTACGTACAGTGTCCGCATGAAACATAAATGTCTCAGTTGTCCTTACTGTGACATAGGGGCAGTGCGCGCGCGGTTGCACACGTGACTTGAACGATGTAAAGACTTAACATTTCATATGTGCACGCGCACTGTGGTGACTAATTTTTTATCCGGTGAGCTTAGCTCCATCTAGTCTTCACAAAATAATGGAACTGTGACTACAACACTACTACTAGTACTACTACTACTACTACTACTACTACTACTACTACCATTACTACTACGGTTATTGAAATCATCACAATAATTTTCACTTACAAGGCGATTAATAGTTCCACATTTACTTCAGTAGTCTTTTTGTTATGCCTTTGCAGGCTTGGGCTAAGAGAAACCTCTTTGTATCAGTAGGAAAGTAGGTTGGTGAATGGTAAGGTGCTGGATCAAATTAACTGATGTGGTTTCAGTCAGGTCATTTAAGGGGCTCCGGAACGCCCTATACTTGCAATGTTAAAATAACGCTTATAAATTACATCTTTTCTCACAAAATATTTGAGGTATGAAGTTGAACTTTTTACTGATTATTTATTGGAATATGGGCTACAACTTAACACAGGGATTTTACAAAATTTTAGTTCAGTTATTAAAGATGATTTTTTTTTCAATTGTAATGAAAATTCACAATATTTTTTGCAATTTTTTATTTATATATTCAAAAATATACAGTTTTTTGGAAAAAGGCTGTGTTAAATTATGCAGAAGGTACTGTGTAACATTTACCTGAAAGTTTGAAACAAATATGTTTGGAAGATCCTTAGAAAACATGTAATTAGTATGAGAAAATAAAAGTTTTGGGAATCGAGCGACAAAGATTGGGTTAACTTTTTAGTGCATTCCAGGTCCATAGGATGGATTATCTTCATCCTCTGCAAACTCCTCCTCCAGCTTCCTCTTGTTCCTCCTCCTGTTTACTCTTGCTTGTATTTCTAGACTCTTTACAGCCCTGTCTGCAGCCCGAAGGTGTTCCTTGTCTAAATCAAGCATCGCTCGTACCATGTTAGAACCTATCTTCATTCCCATATTTCTAAATACCTTGCACCTTACAATGTTGCCATCATTGAAAGTCGCAACAGCAACTTTACTTTTACTCATTACTATACTTCAACAAAACAGGGACTCAAGAAACAGAATTAATTACGAATATTTTCGAGATAACGACAGAGTAAATAAACATGAAACAATCGACAATCACACCAGCGATATACACTCCTGGAAATTGAAATAAGAACACCGTGAATTCATTGTCCCAGGAAGGGGAAACTTTATTGACACATTCCTGGGGTCAGATACATCACATGATCACACTGACAGAACCACAGGCACATAGACACAGGCAACAGAGCATGCACAATGTCGGCACTAGTACAGTGTATATCCACCTTTCGCAGCAATGCAGGCTGCTATTCTCCCATGGAGACGATCGTAGAGATGCTGGATGTAGTCCTGTGGAACGGCTTGCCATGCCATTTCCACCTGGCGCCTCAGTTGCACCAGCGTTCGTGCTGGACTTGCAGACCGCGTGAGACGACGCTTCATCCAGTCCCAAACATGCTCAATGGGGGACAGATCCGGAGATCTTGCTGGCCAGGGTAGTTGACTTAGACCTTCTAAAGCACGTTGGGTGGCACGGGATACATGCGGACGTGCATTGTCCTGTTGGAACAGCAAGTTCCCTTGCCGGTCTAGGAATGGTAGAACGATGGGTTCGATGACGGTTTGGATGTACCGTGCACTATTCAGTGTCCCCTCGACGATCACCAGTGGTGTACGGCCAGTGTAGGAGATCGCTCCCCACACCATGATGCCGGGTGTTGGCCCTGTGTGCCTCAGTCGTATGCAGTCCTGATTGTGGCGCTCACCTGCACGGCGCCAAACACGCATACGACCATCATTGGCACCAAGGCAGAAGCGACTCTCATCGCTGAAGACGACACGTCTCCATTCGTCCCTCCATTCACGCCTGTCGCGACACCACTGGAGGCGGGCTGCACGATGTTGGGGCGTGAGCGGAAGACGGCCTAACGGTGTGCGGGACCGTAGCCCAGCTTCATGGAGACGGTTGCGAATGGTCCTCGCCGATACCCCAGGAGCAACAGTGTCCCTAATTTGCTGGGAAGTGGCGGTGCGGTCCCCTACGGCACTGCGTAGGATCCTACGGTCTTGGCGTGCATCCGTGCGTCGCTGCGGTCCGGTCCCAGGTCGACGGGCACGTGCACCTTCCGCCGACCACTGGCGACAACATCGATGTACTGTGGAGACCTCACGCCCTACGTGTTGAGCAATTCGGCGGTACGTCCACCCGGCCTCCCGCATGCCCACTATACGCCCTCGCTCAAAGTCCGTCAACTGCACATACGGTTCACGTCCACGCTGTCGCGGCATGCTACCAGTGTTAAAGACTGCGATGGAACTCTGTATGCCACGGCAAACTGGCTGACACTGAAAGCGGCGGTGCACAAATGCTGCGCAGCTAGCGCCATTCGACGGCCAACACCGCGGTTCCTGGTGTGTCCGCTGTGCCGTGCGTGTGATCATTGCTTGTACAGCCCTCTCGCAGTGTCCGGAGCAAGTATGGTGGGTCTGACACACCGGTGTCAATGTGTTCTTTTTTCCATTTCCAGGAGTGTATATTGAACCATCACAGCTTAGCCACAACACATACTTTATCTCACATCACTAAAATGTACCTGATGAACACGGACGTTAATAATAACACCATTTGACAGCAGTTTAACAGCGTCACAGTGGGTCACGCCCATGTAGAACACATTTCAAAAAAAAATTTAAAAATAGTTGTAGTCTTCGGAATTGAATAAATTATATATCTATTAAAAGGTAATAGTCTGCAGATTCAGAAAACGCAAAAAAGTAAGAATTGAACTTTCCATGATTTTGAGCCTTTCCGGAGCCCCTTAACAATAAAATGAAATAACAAGAAGAACAAGAAGTGTTAGCTCTCTTAATGTTCCTGGCAGACACTTTAGAGAAGCAATTTACATCCTATCGTCTATTCCGCACCGGTAGACACTCAAAATGATATACGAAAAATACGCAGCTATTATCCGCTTTAAGGCCAATAGAATATCAAAACGTAATAATTAATTAGCGCCTTCACACATACAGTTATTAACTCCAGATAGTCGGCAACCAAGGCAAGCATATTTAAAAAAAAATAACACTTTGTAACTAGACTTGACAGCATTCTGGTTAAATTACAATAACAAAGAACACGACAATTAAACTACCTGCCTCAGCTGATAAACTAAGTTTCAGATGAGTTACCACAACTTATAAAGCAGCGCTTGAACAGAAATCTCTTGGAGTCAAGGTACTCTACTGGCCTGTCTTGAAAAATTTTACATTCAATAGTGTCAAGGCTCACATACAGTAAGAGGCTGCCTGAAAAATTACAAAAGTCTACAGAGTTAAACCCGAATTAAAAGTGAATAAACGAGATAAAATATTCAGTCTTTCGACGGTAAAAAAAGGAACACACCAAAGAGCAATCAGCAAACGGCCACCAGTGTGAGAGGCCACAAAAATGTAAATATAAATACTAGTCAGCGCCGAAGTTAACAAAACGAGTCGAGAGCCAAGTAATAATTAACGTATGCGGTAATTCTGTCAGTACCACAGCCCTCACGCAATTTTTTTACAGTCCAAACGCAAATAATAAATAAATTATTCTTAGTGTAAATACGAACAATGCCCGCTCGCCAGCCTACTGAATGTATACCGACGAAAAACAATTTACAAATATGTGGAAAAATTTTATAAAAGTTCAACAAAATGTAACGCGCTTGTTCATTACAAGAACAGAGAATAACCAATGCGCCCACACAAGTCGGGATCGCACAGTATTACTGGGCACTGTGTCTCGATAATCAGGATGTTAGAACTTTGCGACACCCGTCGGCTGTAAAGCAGGTGCTCACGGTAGATTCCTCGTTGTTCCTGGACAAAATTAACCTCCACAAGTGCCGTGTCCACCAGGGGAGGCAGTGTATTCAGAGACTAGGACCCCAACCCGCGACTCATCCCTGCCCAAGCAAGAATCACACAGCCACTTTCAATAGCAAGGCTGCCCCGTTAACGGTCAACACGTCCACATCGATACTCGAAGTGAACCCAACTGACGAAGCCAGTCCCTGGGCCGTTGCACAGATGGGTCAGTAAAAATGTCTCCCACAATTCGTAGCACTGCAGTGGACACTCAACATCGCTGCCGTAGCTCATGCAGCAACCCTTATCCTAACGAAGCACTATGTCGTTGACCGCTAGTGGAACGCCCGAGCTGCAGTTACTAGGCAACGGGACAAAGACGTTACACAAGAGCGACAAGTACCGGTTAATGGCTCTCGTACGTATTTCTTTTGCACTTCACCAAATGGTGAGGAGCTATTTCGTGATCTCCTGCCTAGATGTTTATAACGTAATCTCCATATGGGTTACTGATCTCCTACATAAGCGATGCAGGGACGATGGAGGGGTGAGAGGGCGCTCATAATCGATGATCCATAGCATTCGATAAGCCCCGTGGCGACAAATAGCGATAACTTCAGAGAAATGAGCCTCTGTTGTCTGGATATAGCTTTTGCAAATCAGTGCTGCTGAACTGGGGACAGGTGAACGTTGCCTGTCCACTGTAACTATAAACACCGGGCGCACAAAAGCGAGTATCGTGCGATACGAAATTGGAATGTTATTTGGGACAGAAAGCAAGGATCTTGGCTTTAAACTCGCGGATGACGAGGATGTGGCGTGGATGGCTGTTGAGACGGAACAGTCCTCAGGAAGAAACAAAACTGCTAAATTCCAAATTGTTGTAAATATGACACAAACAGTGATTTGAACATCGAGTTAATTTACTGAAATGCCAGAATATAATGAATATTTATACTAATAAGCTATAACAGGACTATAAAGGCCTAGCTGTCATTGTAGTAAATAATACCGTGAACAAGGTAAATGCGCATCTGGAAAAGACTGCAACGAACCGTTACCCAACTACACTCATGCTCATAAAATAAGGATATCCTGATTCATGGTGAAACAACGCTCTGGTGGGTGGTTTGCGGGTTTGAATCACCTCGGGGTATGACCATGTGCTGCGTTTGACCTGTGTTCGTCGCACGGTAGCGTCGGCAGCTATCCACATACGCAGAGGTGTGTTGGTGCATGTCAGAGTACAGTGCAGCGAGAATGTGTGCAAACGTTTTCACACGTGATAATGGTGACTGTTTGTTGAAAATGGTTCAAAGAACAGATATTGATGGCGGTATGAGGGGTAGAATACTATGGGGACTGGAGGATGGTCAAACAAAGCATGTCGTAGCACGGGTCCTCCGTGTGCCACATAATGTGATCTCAAGATTATGGCAACGATTCCAGCAGACAGGAAACGTGTCCAGGCGCTACAGTACGGGACGCGCACAGTGTACAACACCACAAGAAGACCGATATCTCACCATTAGTGCCCGAAGACGGCCACGGAGTACTGCAGGCAGCCTTGCTCGGGACCTTACCGCAGCCACTGCAATAGTTGTCTCCAGACACACAGTCTACAGACGACTGAACAGACATGGTTTATTCACCCGGAGACCTGCAAGATGCATTCCACTCACCCCTGGACACAGGAGAGCCAGTAAAGCCTGGTGTCAAGAACACAGTACATGGTCTGAACAGTGATTCTCGCCGGATTTCATCTGGTGTGAACCAGGAACCAGATACCAACCCCTTAACGTCCTTGAATGGGACCTGTATGGAGGTTGTGGTTTGATGGTGTGGGGCGGGATTATGATTGGTGCACGTGCACCCCAGCATGTCTTTGACAGAGGAACTGTAACCGGTAAGGGGTATCGGGGCGTCATTTTGCACCTGTATGTCTGCCTTTTCAGGGGTGCAGTGGGTCCCACCTTTCTCTTGATGGATGATAACGCACGGCCCCACCGAGCTGCCATCGTGGAGGAGTACCTTGAAACAGAAGATATCAGGTGAATGGAGTGGCCTGCCTGTTCTCCAGACATAAACCCCATCGAGCACGTCTGGGATGCTCTTGGTCGACGTATCGCTGCACGTCTTCAAACCCCTACGACACTTCAGGAGCTCCGACAGGCACTGGTGCAAGAATGGGAGGCTATACCCCAGCAGCTGCTCGACCACCTGATCCAGATTATGCCAACACGTTGTGCGGCCTGTGTACGTCATCATATCCCAAACTGATGTCGGGGTACATGCGCAGGAAACAGTGACGTTTAGTAGCATATGTGTTTCGAGATGGTTTTCTCAACTTATCACCAATACCGTGGACTTACAGATGTGTGTCGTGTGTTCCCTATGTATCTATGCTATTAGCGCCAGTTCTGTGTAGTGCCACGTTGTGTGGCACCACATTCTGCAAATTATCCTTAATTCATGAGAATGAGAGTGCAGTGCATTAGGCCTTGTCCATCTTAAAGTTAAGTTCTATGTACGTAAGCCTGTTCGGTACTTCAAGAGTCAACATTTCGACCGCACCACGATTATATTCAAAGGACAGATTCCGTGAGCAGAGGATCTGGTTCAGCTGTCACAAAAAGGAGTACTCAGTACACTAGCAATCAAAAATGGTTCAAATGAGTCTGAGCACTATGGGACTTATTAGCTTAGGTTATCAGTCCCCTAGAACTTAGAAATACTTAAACCTAACTAACCTAAGGACATCACACATATCCATGCCCGAGGCAGGATTCGAACCTGCGACCGTAGCGGTCACGCGGTTCCAGACTGTACCACCTAGAACCGCTCGGCCACACCGGCCGGCCACTAGCCATCCTTGGAAGCTAACTGCTCCAAAAACAATCCAACTTGGAGCAGAAACTGTCCTGCGTATAAAGAAAAGATGAAAAACTAAGAGATAAATGTTGCTCAAGAGAACACACTCTCAGGCCAACAACGCCTTTAAGGCTACACACTTGCCTACTTCTTGAATTCATTTGCTTTATCGGTGAAGCAGTCAGTAACAAGGAATAGTGTAGGCTCAGTGACAGCTGCTCCAAGCACAATTAGCTGCACGTACAAATGTCGAGTTAATTGTGGTATGTGTTTTTTGTCCCTTCTCAACATGTGCTTGAACCACTCATTAATGTAAATGAAGTACTTTAATATTGTATTATGGTTTAAATATTTTTGTAAGTTTGCTTCTATTTAGGTGCTGTGCTACTGCAATGTACACAGATGGTTGCGCATACCTACGATAATTTCCGCCCATACACTGAGAACACAGAATTGTTTCTTTCATGTTCGTGTATGCGAGAAAACAGTTATAGTACTAAACCTCATTAAACAGGTAGAACAGTTGTGTTTCATGCACTTAGACTGGCTAGAAATGACACTTTAGGTGATAATGGTAAATAACGCTGAGAGTAAATCCGGAATGGAAACAAAGTATGGCCAATTTTCTAAGTGTTATCTATTAATCTATTTACAATATATATGAATAAAAATTGATTGCCGCTTGTTGAAATATCATCATTTGAGAACGGCTCCGCTGACGTGGCTGACTTTTTTTGTTGTGATTGTAATTGTCAGGATAAGGTATGTATAAAAGGAATTTTTTGGAAAGTCCGTGTGATAAGTTGGAAATCGGAAATTTTGTATGAAAATCTCAATGAAATAAATGTGGCGGTCGGTTTGGCAGTTCTGCTGTCACAGAAATGTGACGTTCAGTCCGACAGTTGTGGTGCTGCATGTTTTCATAAAAACAACAAAAAATTCCTTGTAGAATACTGACAGTTTGTGAAAATGAACACAATTGAAAGCAATATTTCAGTGTGTTGATGATGCTGATCACACCTTTGATATGTTTCAAAGTTTGAACTGATTTCGGTTCGTGATTATTTGGTGTGTTGCAAACATTCAGTTGATTTCAGTTCATGGTTTATATCTTTGTAAAAAGTGCCTCCAGTGAGGCGTGGAATATCGGCTGGCATACGAGCAACGCAAGCCAACTATATGATCGGTGAGCGAATGAGATTGACGAAGAACGAAGGCAGCGTTTGAAGGCAAATAGATTAGAATTTCTAAAGCGCGATATGTTATGACTCCTGAACAACAATACAGCCGAGTTCGACTCGCTCAGTTGGAGCTTAACTCACAAAATGATTTGGAACATCGACAAAAGACACGATCGAACACCAAAATTCGAACTGGATGTTTAGCATCCAGATACGATTCAACAGTCGATTACAGGAAAGTTGTGTTTATGGCTGACTGTATAATCCTGCCTGTTCGTAGATTAAAACCATGTGAAATACTGCCATTTAAGCTTCTATCCTCACAGAGCTAGCAGCTTGAAAGGTTTGTCTCATACCATGAGAGATGAGGGAGGAGGAGATGGATGAAGAGAACGTGAAATAAGAAATGTAGGGGGAGCAGGAGGAAATTGACAAAGGGAGGGAAAAGAAGAAAGGGATATAAAGTGTGGGAAGAAGTAGATTAGGACGTATATCGAATTCTCATACATATTTAGCAATTGCGAAGCATTACTGGTTTCGCTAGTATGTGAATAAAACTCTTGTGATGAGCCGTTTTTCCGAAAGCTATCTCCTTTTGAGTCTTTTCAAGAAAAAAGTATTTGTTCCTATGTTAATATTTGCGTGTGCACGATTTTAAAGGCGTAATTAGGATTTTGGCAGTATTTGTTCGCGGTGAATAACTCGTAGGGATCACCTTTCTAGATCACAGAGAACCAGAGGAGACCCACTTTACGTGTAATTTAGTTGATAACCTTTAGATGCACGACACGTTTTCCGGCAGTATACTTCAGATATATTGCAGTATAGCATGACTTGTACTATACTTCTCCTAGGACGATAAGTTTGATGTAGTTCACTGTAATAACAAATGAGTTACTAATCACGTCTGTGCCTAAAATCTCGCTAACACGGCCTACTGTTTAATCTCCCTCGCCAGCAGCGTCACGCAAATTGTTAATCAGCTATGTACATGAGGCAAGCGGTGTAATTACTGCTGCACGCGAGAAATTAAAATGTTTGGTTATATTTGTTATCACACGCAATTTCGATATTTGCAAATACTTATCGCCAATTACGCGCACGAGGCAACTCGTGATGAATTATTCGTAATACCAATATCTGTTACAGATAAAGCTTAGAAGACAAGACGTTTTTCTTTTTAAACGTGAACAACTGCTTAATTTCTTTCATTGTAGTTATTCTATTCTGTTCTTGTTTTCTTTCTTTCTTTCTTTCTTAAGAACTAGGAAATTTTAGTGAGGCTGCCTGCAGTTTGAGAAGAGGCACTGTGACTCATTCAAGTAATACGCAGAACACGATATTCAGAACGGCGAATATCATTTTGTATGAACTAAGTTTGTTCTCGAGTGTTAGTATTTGCACTTCTCGGTTTACTTCGAAACCTCTATAATGTTTCTTAATTTGACGAGAAGGGTGCTTCAGCGTATTCGTATTTATTAAATCAGCATTTCAAATAGTGATTTTATGTGGTTTTCCAAGCGTCATTCAGTACCTCCGGAAAAGGAAAATTACGTTGTGGACATTTTCATTTCTCGCGGAATTTTATTGGGACATGTAGTTCATTCGGTGTCCTAATCTGTACTTTAGCCTTAGAGGTAATGTGAAACACCATAGGAAGTTTTTCATGTGGCCCTCAGCACGCGTAGTGTATCTGCAAACGAAACTGCATACAAAACGCCAGTGCGACCCTTCTTGGTTATTGCCTTTCTCTCTTTCTTATTCTCATGATTCCTATCTGAGATCCATTACGATGCAAACAGAATAATCTCTGAGTCTTCCATCAATAGATAGTCTTTGAATTTACTCAAAAAAGTTGCTTGGAACGATTCCACCACATCTAAATCCCCTAATACTGGTCTTACCTAACACATTTCAAATCGTCTCTCAGTATTTCCGCCAAATATTTGAACGAAGTGGCGTTTTCCATACAATCATTAGCAATCTTGAAATAGTGTAGGGTTCTCTCTTTTTGCTGTGGGTATTCTTCTGCGTTTCATCACCTTTAAAGACAATTGCCACTCATTGCACTAAATACAAATTTGTCCAAAGATCTCTGCATTTCGTTACTATCATCGAACGACGATACCGCAGGAAACTGCATATGTCATCATGGAAAAAATTGACACTGGCATGACCGTCTCTGATAAATCAGGACAGTACATTGACAACATTGGAGAACGTAATATGCTCACAGGTTAATTCTTACAGTAATGTAAAGATAGCAACCACCCGCTGTAATTATTTCTACTGAACGCTGGCCGCGCCGTGCAGTATAATATCCGTCAAAAATTCAGCACACCAATCGGATTACTGCAAAGATACTACTTATTGCCACATCCTTCTTATTAGAGGCGTTGTATTACAGTGTACAAAGCCTTTTAGGTGGTTAAGTAGACGAAATATACCGATTCACTTGCTTACAAGATGGACACAAGTCAACACTAGCTATGTGAATTATATTTTAATTTCTCCATATTTTGACATTCACTGAGAGCAAAAAGTTTACTTTGCAAGAATGTCGCTGACTGTTGTCATCCGAACACCTTTCCAGCTTGGTTAGTTAACTACGAAGTACCAGATATCTTTCACAGCATTGCTCCAAGCTTGCAAATGTGGAAGCGAATCTGATATTTCTTCGATGTGTCAACTGGAAGAGTACGATATCTCCTTCAGGAATCAGTACCACAAAGTCACGTGGAAGCAGTGACTTACTTATCTTTGTTCGTTCTACTATTGAGACTAACTGAGATGCTAAATATGTGGTCTTTAACAGTAAAAGGATTTGTAAGGAACCAGTGGAAATTAAAAATATTAAATATGAAATAATTGCAGGTTTCGGGTGGAATTGAATTCTTGAAATGACTGTGGAGGAGTGTATAGTTCCACTGGTGAAGAGTGTGTCGGGAAGTCAATTTTGTAGATAGCTTTCCAGGGCGTTCTAATGATGGAATTGCATCAAGTTATAGTTGTGCTGAGGATCGGAAGCATCAGAGTTCTGATAATGCACAGGTTGGGACGGGGTGCATTTTCTTCCTAGAGGATGTGGGATCTCGAAGCCGTTTGAATTAAAGGTTTAGCAAAGACCTTTGTTTGCTAGCGCAACCGCAACCCCACGTGCCCGTTTAAAAAATGGCTCTGAGCACTAAGGTACTTAACGACTGAGGTCATCAGTCCCCTAGAACTTACAACTACTTAAACCTAACTAACCTAAGGACATCACACACATCCTTGCCCGAGGCAGGATTCGAACATGCGGCCGTAGCGGTCGTGCGGTTCAAGACTGAAGCACCTAGAACAGCTCGGTCACAGCGACCGACCAATTTAAAAAAGTGAAGAAACCGGAACAGCTGTTGGACCAAGAATATTTTGTTATTTACGTCAGGCTTCGGAATAATACAATTCCATCTTCTGGCGCACACTAAAGCGTTGATGATGTAAGGTTGTCTCCTAGCCTATGTCATCTGTTGACCCGAAGTTCCGTATCCGACTTCTTAAAATAAGAAATATAGGAAGCTGAGGGAAACCACCGTCTTCTACGTCTGGCCGTATTAACTAACTTGTCTTAGTGTAGCCAAACGAGTAAGATGATGGTTCGTGTTCCTCTTCTATGTTCCCTATTTTATAAAAACACCAAAAAAAGTTTTGCATCACCCCTATTTCCAGAACTCCTGAAGACCGACGTTGACTGTGGATATTGTATCACAGACTCAGTACATTTGACTGTTCAGAGATGTCACTAAACCCGTCCAAAGATGTAAACAACCATGCATGAGTAGCGCCTATTAGACGGAGGGTTCCGACAGCTAATCAGTTGCAGTCGTTTCACCAGGAAGGAGGTTCACAGCTCGTGTGGTCTGTAGTTCAACCATGCTTAGACGGTCATAGCGCTGTTCAATCTCGTCCGCATTGTTACTTAGTGCCAGGAAGGGCTCTCAACAAGGAAAGTGTCCAGGCGTCTCGGAGTGAATCAAAGTGATGTTGTTCGGACATGGTGGGGAGACAGAGAGACAGGAAATGTCGATGACATGCCTCGCTCAAGCCGCCGAAGGGCTACTATTGCAGTGGATGACCGCCACCTACGGATAATGGCTCGGAAGAACCCTGACAGAAACGCCATCATGTTGAAGAATGCTTTTCGTGCAGCCAGAGGATGTCGTGTGCGCAATAGGATGCATGATGCGCAACGTCACTCCCGACGTCCATGGCGATGTCCATCTTTGCAGCCATGACACCATGCAGCGCAGTACAGATGTGCCAACATCATGCCGAATGAACTGTTCAAGATTGGCATCACGTTCTCTTCACCGATGAGTGTCGCATATGCCTTCAACCGGACAATCCTCAGAGACGTGTTTGGAGGCAATACGGTCAGGCTGAATGCCGTTGACACACTGTCCAGAGAGTGCAGCAAGGCGGAGGTTCCCTGCTGTTTTGGGGTAGCATTATGTGGGGCCGACGTACGCCGCTGGTGGTCGTGGAAGGCGCCGCAACGGCTGTACGATACGTGAATGCTAGTGCAACCATATCGGCTGCATATGGGCGAGGCATTCAACATCATGGACGACAATTTCCGCCTCCATCGTGGACACATTGTGAATGACTTCCTTCAAGATAACGATATCGCTCGACTAGAGTGTCCAGCATGTTTTCCAGACATGAACGCTACTGAACATAGCTCGGATAGATTGAAAAGGGCTGTTTGTGGACGACGTGAACCATCAACCACTCCGACGGATCTACGCCGAATCGCCGTTGAGGAGGGGACAATCTGGACCAACAATGCCTTCATGAACTTGTGCATAGAATGCCATGACGAATACAGGCGTGCATCAATGCAAGAGATCGTGCTATTGGATATTAGAGGTACCGGTGTGTACAGCAATCTAGACCACCACCTCTGAAGGTCTCACTGTTTGGTGGTACAGCACGCAGTGTGTAGTTTTCATGAGCGATAAAAAGGGCGGAAATAATGTTTATGTTGATCTATATTCCAATTTTCTGTACAGGTTCCGGAACTCTCGGAATCGAGGTGATGCAAAACTTTTTTTGATGTGCGTAAATTATGACACGGAACTTTTGTTCCACGGATGACATAGGATGGAACGCAATCTTACTTCCTCAACACTTCATTGCATGCCAGAAGATGGAATTGTATTACACCGAAACTGGTCGTAAACAATAATACATATTTCGTTCAACAATTGTCGCCGCTTATAGTTTTAGGTTCGGGTGAAACTATGTGTTGTTTGGTTGGAACAGGGCGTTGGCAGATATAAACATTTAATAAGTTTGGTGAGTGGAGGCTTTACGTTACATTTATAGTTGTAGGTGGATGGGTGATTTATAGGTGTTTCATAAAAGTAAGAATTGAGGCCATGGATATTCAACAGGTGATTTACTTTCCAGTGGAGATACAGGATGTAATAGAAGAGAGAGGAAACGACTCACAGGGATACAGCGAATATTGTCCAGATGTTACGACATGGGAAGGCATATTGTTGCACGGGCTTTCTGAACATCAGATATGTGAACTCATTGATCAACTTTATGGCGAGACCGCAGTCTTTCCCCGTCTGCTTTTTATTAGGGGCGCATTCGGCCATAACTTCACTTTTATTAATGACAATACGTAACAGAGCTAAGGAAGGCAAGTGATCAAATAAGGCAATAGGATTCATAAAATTCTATCGGAATTTCTGAAAACGTTGGACATGTGGCAACAGGACAATTATTCAAGCTGTTGAGCAGAATCTAATAGACTGTCGATGTATCAGCATTTCGGAAAAACATCATCCACATGATTCCGAAAATAGGAGAAGCATGTAAGTGCGAGAATCTTTGCACAATCAGCATAAAACCTGACCTGCCAATATTTGCTGACAAGGGAAGTGTATATAAAAATGGGAGAGAAAATTGAGAATCTATCATATGAGCAGTCTGGTTTTATGGAAGCTAAGGACGAGAGAGGCAGTCGTGACGTCATGCTTGACAATGGAGCAGGACTGGGGAAATATCAGGGCACGTTCATAGGATTTGTCTACCTAGAAAACTGGTTCGACGATGTAAAATGCTGTAACATGTTCGATATTCTGAGGAAAATAGGAATAAACTACAGTGAGTGACTGTTACAGTATATACAATATGTAGAAGGACCAAGAGGAATTAATAAGATTAGAAGACTATGGAGCGCTGCAAGGCTGTCAGGCAGGGGTGCAGTGTTTAGCGTTAGCTGTTCAATCTACACGTCAAGAAACACTAGTTGTAATAAATGTTACTGTGTGGGATGAAAGTTCAGGGTGCAAAGCTATGAATGATAAGATTTACTGATGACGTTGTTGATGTCAGAGAATTTGAGGAAGATTTATAGGATCTGTTGAATGGGATGAACAGTCTAATCAGTTAGGAATATGAACTGAGAGTAAACCGAACAGTGATGAATCTAAAGAGAAGTGCCAGAAATAAAAGTAATGAGAAGTTTAATATAAAACTTGGTGATCATGAAGTAGAACAAGTTAAGGAATCTTGATACCAAGGAAGCAAAATGACGCTCGACGGACGAAACAAGGAGAACTTGAAAAGAAGACTAGCACAGGCAAAGAATGCATTCATGTCAAAAATATATCTACTACTACCATAGATAGGCCTTAATTTGATAATTAACTTCCTGATAACGTAAGTTTACAGCACACCACCAAAAGTATTAATCTCCCACTACTTAATCTAACTTAAACTAACTTCCGCTAAGGACAACACACACACACACACCCATGCATGAAGGAGGACTGGAACTTCAGACGGGGGAAGCCGCACGAATGGTGACAAGACACCGTAGACTGCATGGCTACCCCGAGCGCACACTTACACTTGCTTTCAGACAGCAGTAAGTAGTAAATGTAAGTGGAAGTGACCTGGAGACATTGGGAAGTTTCAGACTTCTTACATAATTATATAACAGAGATTTTGGAACAATGTTTTAAACTATAAGGCAGAGGCGTGAATTCTGACCATAATTTATTGGTTACAAACCTTACCTACCTCCATGATGAAACATGGACCTTGCCGCTGAGGGGGAGGCTTGCGTGCCTCAACGATACAGATAGCCGTACCGTAGGTTCAACCACAACGGAGGGGTATCTGTTGAGAGGTCAGACAAACGTGTGGTTCCTGAAGAGGGGCAGGGGGCAGCAGCCTTTCCAGTAGTTGCAGGGGCAACAGTCTGGATGTTTGACTGATCTGGCCTTTTAACACTAACCAAAACGCCCTTGCTGTGCTGGTACTGCGTACGGCTGAAGGCAAGGGGAAACTACAGCCATAACTTTTCCCGAGGGCATGTAGCTTTACTGCATGGTTAAATGATGAAGGCGTCCTCGTGGGTAAAATATTCCGGAGGTAAAATAGTCCCCCATTCGGATCTCCGGGCGCGGACTACTCAGGAGGATGTCGTTGTCAGGAGAAACAAAACTGTCGTTCTGCGGATCGCAGTGTAGAATGTCAAATCCCTTAATCAGGTAGGTAGGTCAGAAAATTTAAAAAGGGAAATGGACAGGTTAAAGTAGATATGGTGGGATTTAGTATAACTCGGTGGCAGGAGGGACAAGACTATTTTCAGGTGAATACGGGGCTATAAATACAAAATAAAATACGGGTAATGCAGGAGTAGGTTTAATAATTAATAAAAAATAGGAGCGCGTTTTAAATTCTACGACATTTCCAGGGGAAGATGTGCACTCTGACCAGAGTCTATTGGTTATGAACTGCAGATTAAAACTGAAGAAACTGCGAAAGGGTGGGAATTAAAGGAGATGGGATCTGGATAAACTGAAAGAACTAGAGGTTGTAGAGAGTTTCAGAGAGAGCATTAGGGAACATTGACAAGAATGGGGAAAAGAAATACAGTATAAGAAGAATGGGAAAATGTGAGAGATGAAATAGTGAAACGAGCAGAGGATCAAGTAGGTAAAAAGACGAAGACGAGTAGAAGTCCTTGGGTAACAGAAGAGCTATTGAACTTAATTAATGAAAGGAGAAAATATAAAACATACAGTAAATGAAGTAGGCAAAAAGGAATACAAAAGTATAAAAAATGAGATCGACAGGAAGTGCAAAATGGCTAAGTAGGGATAGCTAGAGGACAAATTTAAGGGTGTAGAGGCATATATCACTAGAGGAAAATTAAAGAGAACTTTGGAGAAAAGAGAACTACTTGTATGAATATCAAGAGCTCAAATGGCAAACCAGTTCTAAGCAAAGAAGGGGAAGGAGTATATAGAGGGTCTATACAAGGGCGATGTACTTGAGGGTGATATTATGGAAATGGATGAGGACGTAGATGAAGATGATACTGTGGGAAGAATTTGAGAGAGGACTGAAAGACCTAATTCGAAACAAGGCCATGGGAGCAGACAACATCCCGTTAGAACTACTGATAGCCTCGGGAGAGCCAGCCCTGACAAAACTCTACCATCTGGTGAGCAAGACGTATGAGAGAGACGAAATAGCCTTAGACTTTAAGAAGAATATAATTATTCCAATCCCAAAGAAAATAGGTGTTGACAGTTGTAAAAATTACCGAACTATCAGTTTAATAAGTCACGGCTGCAAAATAATAACACGAATTGTTTACAAACAAATGGATAAGCTGGTAGAAGCCGACCTTGGGGAGGATGAGTTTAGATTCCGCAGATATGTTGGAACACTTGAGGCAAAACTGACCCTATGGCTTATCTTAGAAGATAGATTGAGGAAAGGCAAACCTACATTTTTAGCATTTGTAGACATAGAGAAGGCTTTTGACAATTTGGACTGGATTACTCTCTTTCAAATTTTGAAGGTGGCAGGGGTCAAATACAGGGAGAAAATGGCTATTTGCAATTTGTACATACGCGAAGTAGTGGTTATAAAAGTCGAGGGGCACGAAAGCGAAGCAGGTGGTTGAGCAGCGAGAAAGACAGGGTTGTAGCTTATCTCCAATGTCATTCAATCTGTGTATTCAGCAAGCAGTAAAGAAAACAAAAAATTGGCTATGAATTAAAGTCCACGGAGAACAAATAAAAACTTTCAGATTTGCCGATGACATTGTAATTTTGTCAGAGACAGCAAAGGACTTGGAAGAGCAATTGAACGGAATGGATAGTGTCTTTAAAGGAGGATGTAAGATAAACATCAACAAAAGCAAAACGAGGCTAATGGAATGTTGTCGAATTAAATCAAATGATACAGAGGGAATTAGATCAGGAAATGAGACACTTGAAGTAGTAGATGAGTTTTGCTCTTTGGGGAGCAAAATAACTGTGATGGTTGAAGTGGAGGAGATACAAAATGTAGACTGACAATGGCAAGTAAAGCGTTTTTGAAGAAGAGAAATTTTTTAACATCGAGTATAGACTTATGTGTCAGGAAACCTTTTCTGAAAGTGTTTGTTTATAGGTATGTATGGAAGTGAAACATGGACGATAACTAGTTTAGACAAGAAGAGAATAGAACCTTTCTAAATGTGGTGCTACAGAAGAATGCTGAAGATTAGATGGGTAGATCACATAACTAATGAGGAGATATTGAACAGAAGGGGGGTGAAGAGGAATTTGTGGCACAATTTGGCTAGAAGAAGGGATCGGTTGGTAGGACTCGTTCTGAGGCATCAAGGGATCTCCAGTTTACTATTGGAGGGCAGCGTGGAGGGTGAAATCCATAGAGGGAGGCCAAGATATAACTACAGTAAGCAGATTTATAAGGATGTAGGTTGCAGTACTTACTTGCAGATGGAGAAGCTTGCTCAGGATAAAGTAGCATGGAGGGCTGTGTCAAACCAGGCTCTGGACTGAAGACCACAACAACATCAGACTGTAAATTAAAACTTACGAGAAGGCAAAGAAGTAGGAAGTTAAGGTTATGAGACGTCTTAAGTTGAACGGACCATTGAACATCGGGAATTTCAAAGGAGGCAACTTTTCATAGAATCAGGAGAATGGAATGCAGTAGAAAACAAATGGGTGACTATGAGGTAAAGTAGTGAAGGCTGTAGAGAATCAAATGTGTAAAATAAAACAGCCTAGTACAATGTTTTTAGATTTCACAGTAAATATATAATTTAGTTGTTGTAACGAGGAACTGCAGAAATTCAATAAACTTAACACGCAAGAGGGAAGAGAGACGTCTAAAACATGAGATTGACAAATAGTGCGAAATTATTGAACAAGAGTGGAGGGAGAAGAAAAGCACGGATATAGAAACATCCATAACTAGAGGAAAGTTCGATACCAAATAAAGGGAAACTAGAAAGACCTCTGGAGGAAAGAGAAGCGGCTCTATGTATATCAAAAGCCGCGTAGGAAAATCAGTAGTGAGCAAATAAAGGGAAGGTTAAAGGTGGAAGGAACATATAGAGGAGCTAAACACGCGCAGTGAACTTCAAAGAAAGGGAAGAGGAAATAGACGAAGATGAGATGAGGAATACGATACTGCGAGAAGAATTTGATAGACACCTGAAAGACCTAAGTCGAAACAAGGTCAATAAAGTAGACGAATTCCCTCGCAACTATTCGTGTTATTAGAAGACCCATCCCTGATAAAATTATACCAAGTTGTGTGCAGGATATGAGAAATAGTCGAAATAGCGTCAGACGTCAAGAAAAATGAACTAGTTATAATAACAAAGAAAGCAGATTCTGGCAGGCATGAATATTAGCAAATTGTCAGTTTAATAAGTCATGTTTACAAAATACTGACACGAATTGTTTATAGAACAATGGAAAAGTGGTACAAATACACTTCTGAAATATCCGTTTGGATTTCAGAGAAACGTGTGAACACAAGACTCACGACGTACCCTAGAAGGCACGTTAAAGAAAGGCAAACCTACGTTCACACCATTTGCACATTTATAAAAAGCTATTGAGAAAATTGCTGTAATACACTACTCAAAATTCTAAAGGCAGCCGGTTAAAATACAGGAAGTGAAACGACATTTACAACTTGTACAGAAAGCACACAGCAGGTATAAGAGCCGAAAGATATGAGGGGGAAGCTGTAATTGAGTAGGGATTGAGACGATGTTGTAGCTTATCTCCGCTGTATTCTATCCGTATATCCGTAAAATAATATGAACTTCACTTGGTTATGACGGTTAATATAAAGAGTTAGTACGGAAAATAAAGAAATGATCGATAATCAAGGGCTACTGTAAAACTGAAGAAAGACATAACGAATCGAGGCAAAAATAATTAATGTTAATGTAGAATCATTTGTGCTCTAAATGTTCACCCAAAATTTCTCATAATTAAGATATAACGCATTATGTGAGTAAATAACAAGATAAGGAAAAATTTCATTGTAATAAAAGCCTTGAAGTAGCACAAAGAATTTATCAGTGTGGACAGTTTGATACAGTAGAAGACGAGAAAGCGAAAGACAGAGGGAGAAAGAGACAGAGAGAGGTATGGTATGGGAGTGGATGGAAGTAACACGCCCTTCCTCTGCGAACATATAGGCCAGTAATTCTGGAGTGACACGGAAGAAGTAATTCATTCACAGCAAATATCAGTCACAAGCGAAGGCAAATATCATCAGTTGGCCATAATTGCTTTCATCCGCTCCTCGTAATGATGTTTGCCTCAGGTACATAATTGATTGGTAATTCGCACACGGCTGTTTGCTTCACGTGGGTAACGATGCAGATTACCCGGTACTTCCACCTGGCGTCCGCCAGATAATTTTAGACTCCGTCGAGTTTGCGCTTGGTCGCAATACCTCCTGTTATCTGTAAGTCATCTATGTAAGAATCATGTGTAATGGCATTAGGCCACACTGTGCGTTCAAAAATAAGATTCTTAGGCAAGAAAAAGTAGGTAAGACGGATATTTAATAGCACTGCATAAGCATTTAGATTGTTTATCAACACACGTACTACCATGAACTAAAAATTTTTGTTATGGGATGGTGTCCAATTTTGGATAATACTTCGTTTTTAATTTTTAAGTAACTGACATTCTTAAAAAAACGTTTTTCAAAGCACGTTATATTTTCTTAATAGTATTGTTTATTAAGTATATGTTACTCACTAAAAATAATTTGTGAAGAATTTTCTTTTCTGTTCATGATTACTCTTTGCTGTGTTTGAAAAAGAGTGTTCAGACTGAAACCCTTGTACAAAAACTCAAAATAACATTAAAATACATGAAAAAGGAAAAAAAAACTCGACAAGTGGATTAAGCAAGAATGTTAAACGAGCTTCTAAATTTATATGTACCTCAGAGCCAAACATTTCTTCAGAACTGATATAAATGAGAGGATAAACAAATTTCTACAGGTGACGAAAGCTTTGACTCTCTTTCTGTTAGAACCGAATTTGAAACAAAAACCAGCTTGCGACTATGCAGTTACACAGTCCTCCCAGCGATGCTTTATGGCTTCCCAGTGTGCTTTATAGGACAATTACACAGATTCCTATCAATCAGAAACAAATTTCTACTGTGGACATTGAAAGTATCACAGTTTTGTAAAAGGTTCTACAGAGTAAAAATATTAATAACAGTTGTTAAGAAAAACGCAGAAAAATTATACAACAACGAAAACTGCACTGAGACAAACAATCCCAATGTTAAAGGAAATATTTATTACATTAGCACACCTCAGAACAGAATGAAAGTTCCATTTAGCATTATAGAAGAACTATGAAGTTCGTATAAGAAAGGAAGACACTGTATACAAGTACAGGAAGGTTGGGGCTCCTGAAGAATCATGTCTACGACAAAAACATACTGCATAAGTGCTTCATGAGACATAACGATCTTTTTTCCCTGTGATAAAGCCACAATTATTTAATACCTTTTACTAATTCTTACACGTTTCGACATTACGCAGTTTTCTAATTTTCTAAAAAAGACTGAGCAGGAATGAGAGGCAAAGCAATGACATTGCATAAGGTATGACAAGTACACATCGAGAACAAGCAAATATGTCCACATCTTATTCTATTTGTGTCTTCTCGGCGTATGTTTGTCACATCTTACCCAACGTCATTGTTTTGTTTCTCATGTAAGCTACATCTCCTTTACGATTATTTGTAAATGGCATAACACCAAAAACTATTAAGGTTTAGTAAAAGTGAAGAAGCAATGGTGATCGAAACTGGAGTTTTGTTATAGTCCCTATCTACCCCCCAGAGCGAAAATAAAAAGCAATCCAAGCCACAAATTCAAAAGGCCTGTCACGTCGGGGAAACTGACGAAAAGACACATTAACACAAGTGGAAACAATTATTTCACACTTGTAGGAGACATATGGACAGCTTCTGTAGACAAAGACTTACACACTTCTTTCTTGGGACTTTTGTCCCACGTCACACGGGGTCAGCAGTGTTACTATTGATTTGGCAGTGTTAGTCGCAGAGGGTGGCTGGATACCCTAGTTGCTGTCACCCCAAACCCCTTGGGACAGAATGAGTGTACTCCAGCCGTCTGCTTCAAGTGTAAGCCATGGAATAGTGCGAACGTTTTCAAATGTCTGCGAGTTGTGTAACTGAGGCGGAACGTGGGGACTAGCCGGGTATTAACCTAGCAGGATGTGGAAAACCGCCTAAAATGCACATCCTGGTTGGCCAGCATACTGGGCCTCGTCGTTAATTCGCCACGCGGAATCGATCCAGGGCCGGCGTGCCTAAGCAAAGTCCAAGAAGCAGCGCATTAGCACTCTCGGCTACCCTGCCGAATCAAAGACTTATACACTGTGTCTCGAAATTATCCTTTTTGATATTATAAAACCTACTTTCAAGGCGGTATTGATTGTTTTAGGCTGTTAACTACAAAAAATGCTCAGCAAGACATCACCATGATTTTTGCATAGTAATATGAGGTAAGTGCTGTCAACATTGCCCATCTTCCCTGTACTGTTGATCATTGCCTTGGCATCCGTAATTAGGCCTTTCCCGACTGCAGAGGTATCGTAAACAGGAGACTTCATGTACTTCTGATGGTTCAAATGGCTCTGGGCACTTTGGGACTTAACTTCTGACGTCATCAGTCCCCTATAACTTAGAACTACTTAAACCTAACTAACCTAAGGACATCACACACATCCATGCCCGAGGCAGGATTCGATCCTACGACGGTAGTGGTCACGCGGTTCCAGACTGTAGCGCCTGGAACCGCTCGGCCATTTCGGCACTTCATGTGCTTCCAGAAGAGAAAAAGTTGTAAAATGTGGTGACCTAGCTGAGAAAGCATGTAGTATACCTAGTCTTATCCGCATATCTGGAACGTTACACAGAAATAATTTCATACGCAAACTGCAATACGTGTGGCGCACTATCTTGTGGAAAAGACTTTCGACACCAATGTTCCATAGTACTTTTTACCAAGACTTGATCCATACATCTTACATGGGGATGGTGAACCTTATAATCAATAGAAGAAGTGCAAGGATTTATGGATCACTCAAGTCAGCAGCGAGGCATGTTCGGCCATCACCGATGGCACACACCCAACAAGTGGGTTTAGACGATGGTATCATTATAACTTTGTGGGTATACTACCACAAATGAGGAAATGCAAAGGCAGTCCCGGGAAACGTTATGAACACGCGTTTGTTTCATACGGGATATCATGGTTTACGTACATATGTTTTTATATAATACTTGGTCTACTAGTATCTAATAGTGCATAACACGAATAACAGAACACGCAAATATGGCAACGGAAGCTAATAATTAATGACACAGTTTTTGTTGTGGGTTGGCAAGAGAGCCAACCCACTATTAGGAAGCCGAAAGGCACGCGTTTAAGCTCACGCAGGCTGGCGTGAGGTCTGGAACAGGACAAGAAATTTAGACTTCATAAAAAAGGAGGTAACTGGTAGAATACTTAACTTTAATCCATTAATGTTGAATGTAGCTCGTGTCTGCACATTGTTTACAGCACCAATAGTAACTGATAATGGCGCCTTGCCAGGTCGTAGCAAATGACGTAGCTGAAGGCTATGCTAACTATCGTCTCGGCAAATGAGAGCTTATTTTGTCAGTGAACCATCGCTAGCAAAGTCGGCTGTACAACTGGGGCGAGTGCTGGGAAAACTCTCTAGACCTGCCGTGTGGCGGCGCTCGGTCTGCAATCACTGATAGTGGCGACACGCAGGTCCGACGTATACTAACGGACCGCGGCCGATTTAAAGGCTACCACCTAGCATGTGTGGTGTCTGGCGGTGACACCACAGTTTTTATACGACAGTTTATTTATTAAATGGAAAAAAAAGTTATGTAATTGGTTTACAGGTAGATGTCTGTAGTCAAGGTATACGTTCAAACTCCAGCGAAAGAGTCGAGAACAAAAATTCGCTGCAATTGAGTGTCGTGAGTGTTGTCGGGGAGGAATGGTGTAACAGTGCATGCTAATACACGGGGGAAACTGCCACTTGGGCACATTACTGAGATATAGACTCGCTTTATCCACTGTGGGACTACGGTTGAGCATTTAGTACATCCCTGAGATGCTAACAAGACCTGAACCCAATGACCCATGCAGCTAACAGACCGTTGCCGACAAAATCACTTGAAATATAAAAGAAAAGTCGTGCAGTAGAAACCATTGAACATCTCAGTGTAATCTGGAGGGGTAGTATTAAATATGAAATGTAGGTACAGTACCTCACAGATATACAGTGAGAAATGGGTTTCATTGAACTGTGAAGTGAAACCAAAGGTTACAATAAAATCCTGTATACTATGAAGATGCATTAACTTGGTTTCAGTCGTCGAACAGGGAAAACAAATAAGTATGAAGTGCACAAAGGTTCAAATGCAGTGTAGAAGATACACGGTAATCCCTTGGCACTTGTGTATGTAACTGGAAATGAAATGGTGTAGTTTGCTATGTCTACGTACACACCCAGTGATCGCTAAATAAATCAACAAATTAAAGAAAAGACTTAGAAAAATACACTATGCATCAGCTCCCCTGCCTAAGCTCGTGTTGAATTCAACAAGCCGATTGTGTAAGTTAATTTAGATCAGCAAAACTAACTTGAAATAAACGACTTAGCGATCACTTCATCATACAAACGTGGCTCGTGCTTATCATGATTGATGCTGAGAGGAGTAATTTCAACCTCAACGACTATGATCAACTGTAGGACGAAGTCTGCCGTGTCTGAAATGCAGGGTGAAATCCTCCGTCTCTGCAGTTCTAAGGTGAAAACATAGACCCTTTGATGGTCCAAGGCGAAGAAGTTGTATCTCTGGAGATCGAAAACAAAGTTAGTGTCTCCTTTCGTACTCAAAATCTTGGCTGGTTTTGCTAGCACGGAGTTCTCGTTAGTAATCACTGTCGATCTTCCACGTTATGACCAACGGAAAATTTATAACAGTAGCAACAGTTTCAGTCTCCCTCCTTCTAAAAAACCTGCTGTGAATAACGAGTAATAGACTCTACATATCTCTCTTAGAGTTGAACAGAAAGCAGAAACTCTGCTCCAATTTGAGAGTGGTTTCACGTTTCAGGCAATGATAGTGACTGCATGGATGTACTTACAATCCCCGCTACGAAAATGATTTTGGAGAAACCAATCCAGAACACCGCTACAAAAACCATATATCAGTTACAGCTGATCTCCATTGACTCCTTTGATTCTTATCACTCTGAGTCGTCTTGTTTTCCCATGCCCTTTCATGTCCTTCTTTTTAAAAAGCATTCTATGTATTGCTTCTCACTATGGAAGATAGCAACCAGCCGACTTCAACATCTAGGCCCCTGCGAGGCGCTTATCGAGACATGTGACACCATCTCTCGCAGTGGTCGTCCGTCTAGTGTGTACCTCCCTCGGGAATAAACCTTTAAGCAAGGGAGACTTTTACGATTTGTACACCCGCGATCCTCACATTCCCACACACAGCCGGTGGACCCAGTGTACAGATAAACATTATACATGTCTTTTACCGAACTGAAATGAAAGAAGTACTTACTAGATTCGCAATCCCTGGTGTTTGTTTCAGTTACATCCTCACTTCCGTGCATTGCTATTAATTTGAATTGATTTCGTGGTCTAATTCGAGTAATGAGTTATTAAGTTACAGAGCAATTTTGGCAAAAACTGTCGCATGACATCATGTATCACAAGCTACCGGCTCCCTCCCAGTATCTCCAGCGAAAATTAAACGTTAACAGTTTTGACTTGAAAATAATAATACTGTTTAGGATTATATGTGCATGATTATGCAACTTTGGATATAATAAATCATTGAGAGAATAGTACACCATCGTGGTTTGACTTTCTGAAACGAAATTTAAGGTATTACAATTTGCCAAATAGTTTTAGTTACATGTTATGACCCACTCCGCTCTGATGTGTATGGTGCTATTATGAAAAAGTGCCACAATGTTGTCGACAAATACAACTTGCAGTCACCCCTCCAAGCCCTCTCGTCTCACATCTCTGCTAAACGCACAAGAAATTTTCACTAATTTACACTACATCACTGTCACACAAACACACACACAAACACACACACGAAATTAAAACAAAAAGTAATAACACAGGTTGGCAACGCTCACAACCTGCACAAAAACAAACGAATAGACATGAACACTGTAGTACAATGCAGAGTGAGAAAAACACAGAACTTCAGTACAATTTCCAAAGGTGAAATGTAAATAACCCAAACGCAGCTCAAGAAATCCTGCAGAATGGAAAAATCTGGGAAATGCATACGTGAACGATGTTTTTAAACGTCAGCCGCTACTAATAAGGAGGGAAGAGGCAATGGTTTTGAGAATAAGTAAAGAAATGCAGTAAGTAACTTTCACTCCATATTTTTAAACGAAACGCTTTTTTCTAATGTAAAACAACCAAAAATGTACAAACGCCTGCATACAGTTTGCATAAAAACCACGAAAGATCCTTTATAAATAAAAGTGAAACGCGTCTGTGCAATTCTCTTTAATTAAATTGCAGTAAGCTCAATACGAAAAACAATAATAAATGAAATAGTAATTGGACTTCGTGATTCCAAATTTAGATTGCAAAATTCGACTTATAAAACACAACTGTGTATATGATGGATTGCTAATGACGCGCAATCGACACGTCACCAAATTAATCGCTTCAATAGCTGAAAGAGAAACAAATTCTGTATAAATCTTAGTAATGAAATATGAACCAACTGGCTCTAAATAAAAACATAAATAATGTTAAATAATATTAAGCAGAATCACAAAGAATAATGAAATGCTTCCTTACATGTACATACACTCCTGGAAATGGAAAAAAGAACACATTGACACCGGTGTGTCAGACCCACCATACTTGCTCCGGACACTGCGAGAGGGCTGTACAAGCAATGATCACACGCACGGCACAGCGGACACACCAGGAACCGCGGTGTTGGCCGTCGAATGGCGCTAGCTGCGCAGCATTTGTGCACCGCCGCCGTCAGTGTCAGCCAGTTTGCCGTGGAATACGGAGCTCCATCGCAGCCTTTAACACTGGTAGCATGCCGCGACAGCGTGGACGTGAACCGTATGTGCAGTTGACGGACTTTGAGCGAGGGGGTATAGTGGGCATGCGGGAGGCCGGGTGGACGTACCGCCGAATTGCTCAACACGTGGGGCGTGAGGTCTCCACAGTACATCGATGTTGTCGCCAGTGGTCGGCGGAAGGTGCACGTGCCCGTCGACCTGGGACCGGACCGCAGCGACGCACGGATGCACGCCAAGACCGTAGGATCCTACGCAGTGCCGTAGGGGACCGCACCGCCACTTCCCAGCAAATTAGGGACACTGTTGCTCCTGGGGTATCGGCGAGGACCATTCGCAACCGTCTCCATGATGCTGGGCTACGGTCCCGCACACTGTTAGGCCGTCTTCCGCTCACGCCCCAACATCGTGCAGCCCGCCTCCAGTGGTGTCGCGACAGGCGTGAATGGAGCGACGAACGGAGACGTGTCATCTTCAGCGATGAGAGTCGCTTCTGCCTTGGTGCCAATGATGGTCGTATGCGTGTTTGGCGCCGTGCAGGTGAGCGCCACAATCAGGACTGCATACGACCGAGGCACACAGGGCCAACACCCGGCATCATGGTGTGGGGAGCGATCTCCTACACTGGCCGTACACCACTGGTGATCGTCGAGGGGACACTGAATAGTGCACGGTACATCCAAACCGTCATCGAACCCATCGTTCTACCATTCCTAGACCGGCAAGGGAACTTGCTGTTCCAACAGGACAAGGCACGTCCGCATGTATCCCGTGCCACCCAACGTGCTCTAGAAGGTGTAAGTCAACTACCCTGGCCAGCAAGATCTCCGGATCTGTCCCCATTGAGCATGTTTGGGACTGGATGAAGCGTCGTCTCACGGAGTCTGCACGTCCAGCACGAACGCTGGTCCAACTGAGGCGCCAGGTGGAAATGGCATGGCAAGCCGTTCCACAGGACTACATCCAGCATCTCTACGATCGTCTCCATGGGAGAATAGCAGCCTGCATTGCTGCGAAAGGTGGATATACACTGTACTAGTGCCGACATTGTGCATGCTCTGTTGCCTGTGTCTATGTGCCTGTGGTTCTGTCAGTGTGATTATGTGATGTATCTGACCCCAGGAATGTGTCAATAAAGTTTCCCCTTCCTGGGACAATGAATTCACGGTGTTGTTATTTCAATTTCCAGGAGTGTAGTAGTGAGATAAGAAGTGACACGAAGGAGACTTTAAGTGCCGCAATTATTTTAAGAACATGAAACACGAAAGTACTGAAGCGGTGCTAATCATTTGTAAGCATAAAGATTGCTTTTTGATCTGTGACAAATCAATCGTAGCAACCTATATTTATTTGTACTCAAACAATCTGCATTTTCAAAGAAATTTTAAAATTCACAACCAATATGGCGAGAGGGGGACACTTTGTTAAAACAGTTTGTGATCTACCCTTCTCTCTTTGCTCCGTTTCTTTCGCTGATATTTCTGCTTCTTTTTCCCTTCTTCATACCGCCGCTATATCGCAGCGTTTTCAATGCAGATATGTAGTGAGAAGGGGCATATGTGTGTGGTGGTTCACGATATCGTAGTGCTGTGAGGGAGCGTCACTCGTGCCTCGGATTTGAGAAGTCTGATGATTGAAGTACGAATATTTCTCAAAAGAAAAACAGGTACGTGCGCTCTTTTCTTTTAAAACTATAAATAGTAGCGTACCTAGTACTATCTATCGTTATAGTAAACTGAATGAACGCGAAACCACTGATGAAGTTTGAACCTAGAAGGAAGTTTATTTGTATCTGTTGTTGTGGTCTTCAGTCCTGAGACTGATTTTGATGCAGCTCTCCATGCTACTCTATCTTGTGCAAGCTTTTTCAACTCCCAGTACCTACTGCAACCTCCACCCTTCTGAATCTGTTTAGTGTATTCATCACTTGGTCTCCCTCTAAGATTTTTACCCTCCACGCTGCCCTCCAATACTAAATTGGTAATCCCTTGATGTCTCAGAACATGTCCTACCCACCGATCCCTTCTTCTACTCAAGTTGTACCACATAATTCTCCCCAATCCTATTCAATACCTCTTCATTAGTTAAGTGATCTACCCATCCAATCTTTAGCATTCTTCTGTAGCACCACATTTCAAAAGCTTCTATTCTCTTCTTGTCTAAACTATATATCGTCAACGTTTCACTTCCATACATGGCTACACTCCAGACAAACACTTTCAGAAACGACTTCCTGACGCCCGCATCTCGTGGTCGTGCGGTAGCGTTCTCGCTTCCCACGCCCGGGTTCCCGGGTTCGATTCCCGGCGGGGTCAGGGATTTTCTCTGCCTCGTGATGGCTGGGTGTTGTGTGCTGTCCTTAGGTTAGTTAGGTTTAAGTAGTTCTAAGTTCTAGGGACTGATGACCATAGCTGTTAAGTCCCATAGTGCTCAGAGCCATTTGAACCATTGAACCATTGACTTCCTGACACTCAAGTCTATACTCGATGTTAACAAATTTCTCTTCTTCAGAAATGCTTTCCTTGCCATTGCCAGTCTACATTTTATATCCTCTCTACTTCGACCATCATCAGTTATTTTGCTTCCCAAATAGCAAAACTTTACTACTTGAAGTGTCTCATTTCCTAATCTAAATCTCTCAGCATCACCCGACTTAATTCGACTACATTCCATTATCCTCATTTTGCTTTCGTTAATGTTCATCTTATAACCTCCTTTCAAGACACTATCCATTCCGTTCAACTCCTCTTCCAAGTCCTTTGCTGTCTCTGACAGAATAACAATGTCATCGGCGAACATCAACGTTTTTATTTCTTCTCCATGGATTTTAATAAATACTCCAAATTATTCTTTGGTTTCCTTTACTGCTTGCTCAATATACAGATTGAATAACATCGGGGAGAGGCTACAACCCTGTCGCAACTGTCATCTGGTTTCTATACAAATTGTAAAACAACCTTTCGCTCCCTGTATTTTACCCCTGCCACCTCCAGAATTTGAAAGAGAGTAATCCAGTCAACATTGTCAAAAGCTTTCACTAAGTCTACAAATAATAGAAACGTAGGTTTGCCTTTCCTTAATCTTTCTTCTAAGATAAGTCGTAAGGTCAGTATTGCCGTACGTGTTCCAATATTTCTACGGAATCCAAACTGATCTTCCCCGAGGTCGGCTTCTACTAGTTTTTCCATTCGGCTGTAAAGAATTCGCGTTAGTATTTTGCAGATGTGACTTATTAAACTGATAGTTCGGTAATTTTCACAGCTGTCAACACCTGTTTTCTTTGGGATTGGAATTATTATATTCTTCTTGAAGTCTGAGGGTATTTCGTCTATCTCATACATCTTGCTCGCTAGATGGTAGAGTATTGTCAGGACTGGCTCTCCCAAGGCTGTTAGTAGTTCTAATGGAATGTAGTCAACTCCCGGGGCCCTGTTTCGACTCAGGTCTTTCAGTGCTCTGTCAAACTCTTCACGCAGTATCATATCTCCCATTTCATCTTCATCTACATCCTCTTCCATTTCTATAATATTTGCCTCAAGTACATCGCCCTTGGATAGACCCTCTATATACTCCTTCCACCTTTCTGCTTTCCCTTCTTTGCTTAGAACTGGGTTTCCATCTGAGCTCTTGATATTCATGCAAGTGGTTCTCCTTTCTCCAAAGGTCTCTTTAATTTTCCTGTACGCAGTATCTATCTTAACGCTCGTGAGATAAGCCTCTACATTCTTACATTTGTCCTCTAGCCATCCCTGCTTAGCCATTTTGCACTTCCTGTCGATCTCATTTTTGAGACTTTTGTATTCCTTTTTGCCTGCTTCATTTACTGCATTATTATATTTTCTCCTTTCATCCATTAAATTCAATATTTCATCAGTTACCCAAGGATTTCTACTAGCCCTCGTCTTTTTACCTACTTGATCCTCTGCTGCCTTCACTACTTCATCCCTCAGAGCTACCCATTCTCCTTCTATTGTATTTCTTTCCCCTATTTGACAATTGTTCCCTTATGCTCTCCCTGAAACACTGTACAACCTCTGGTTTAATCAGTTTGTCCAGATCCCGTCTCCTTAAATTCCCACCTTTTTGCAGTTTCTTCAGTTTTAATCTACAGCTCATAACCAATAGATTGCGATCAGAGCCCACATCTGCCCCATGGAAATATCTTGCAATCTAAAACTTGGTTTCTAAATCTCTGTCTTACCATTATGTAATCTATCTGATACCTTCAAGTATTTCCAGTATTCTTCCATGTGTACAACCTTCTTTTATTATTATTGAACCAAGTGTTAGCTATGATTAAATTATGCTCTGTGCAAAATTCTACCAGGCGGCATCCTCTTCCATTACTTTCCCCCAATCCATTTTCACCTACTATATTTCCTTCTCTCCCTTTTCCTACTCTCGAATTCCGGTCACCCATGACTATTAAATTTTCGTCTCCCTTCACTACCTGAATAATTTATTTTTGCTCATCATACATTTCATAAATTTCTCCATCATCTGCAGAGCTAGTTGGCATATAAACTTGTACTATTGTAGTAGATGTGGGCTTCGTTTCTATCTTGGTCACAATAATGTGTTCACTATGCTGTTTGTAGTAGCTTATCCGCATTCCTATTGTTTTTTTCTTTATTAAACCTACTCCTGCATTACCCCTATTCGATTTTGTATTTATAACCCTGTATTCACCTGACCAAAAGCCTTGTTCCTCCTGCCATCGAACTTCACTAATTCCCACTATATCTAACTTTAATCTATCCATTTCCCTTTTTAAATTTTCTAACCTACCTGCCAGATTAAGGGATCTGACATTCCAAGCTCCGATCCGCAGAACGCCAGTTTCCTTTCTCCTGATAACGACGTTCTCTTGAGTAGTCTCCGCCCGGAGATCCGAATGGGGGACTATTTTACCTCCGGCAGATTTTACCCAAGAGGACGCCATCATCATTTTACCATACAGTAAAGCTGCATGCCCTCGCGAAAAATTACTGCTGTAGTTTCCCCTTGCTTTCAGCTGTTCGCAGTACCAGCACAGCAAGGCCGTTTTGGTTAGTGTTACAAGGCCAGATCAGTCAATCATCCAGACTGTTGCCCCTGCAACTACTGAAAAGGCTGCTGCCCCTCTCCAGGAACCACACATATGTCTGGCCTCTCAACAGATACCCGTCCGTTGTGGTTGCACCTGCGGTACGGCTATGTGTATTGTTGAGTCACACAAGCCTCCCCTCCAATCGGGGGGGGGGGGGGAGTACTTATACCGATTAGCTGAAAAAAAAACCACTCATCCAATCCAGAAGTCACTCACAGTTAGAGTAATTAGTTTGTGATGTGTGTGTAGTGGCTATTGTATTTAAAGCATCGTTTCAATAATTCTATCACTATCCGTTTATGAGTTGCTAAGCAACGTATCAACAAGCTGACTATGCAGTGATTAATATTTGTCGTATTCCGGCAGCAAATCGCTTCTCGCTTGCTTCAAGCATCAAGACGATTACTATGCCGCTCATATAACTCTCTGACAGTTATTATCAAGCAAATGTTAGTAAATTTGCTGTTAATGTTACTGAATCACACACGCGACGATAACGCCTGATATCCAGCCGCGTATCTTATACTCCGCGCCGATATTTGAGAATTGACGCGCGATTAGTTTGCAAGAAAGTCGGGCCGTGGTTTCCTAGAATAACTTTTAAATCAACTCCGGGTTGTAAATTAACAAGTCTATGCCCATTGATGAAAGTTACAGCAGATCCGCACTCGACGACTACTTGAGTGCGCACTCGAGCAAGACGAAAGTTTTTGTTCTTACAAAGAGAAAAGATATCATGCATAATGCAACAAGGTTATTTATATCTATCTCATTAAAACTCATTACCTATTAAATGTTGTACATAATTAAATTATTTACTCTGTAAATAATCAATAAAATTTATAAACGAATTACATGTATAAAAAAGTCTCAAGTTGATATGACGTCATGGGTCACTAATTGTTTCGACTCCCCTACACTCACGTTGAAATGTCCCCTTAGAACAATTTATATAGGACTGTGCGTAAACTGACACACAATATTTTTAGCGCAACGCAATCTGACTTTCAATAATCCCTACAATACAATGGCCCTGACTAACATTAACCTATACCTTTCACAAATCACTTACCTCACAAAAATCTTCATTACACGAACTACTGCAATACAGCGAGCGCCACTACTGCCAGCTAAATAAAAGATTCAAACTACGGAAGGCACTAACTACTGATAGGGATAGTTAGAAAATGAAAGATTCTATAGAGAACAAACAATGTATTTACCTCATAAATGTTCAAAAGTCATAATGTGTGTAGCAGTTCATGATATCCAGTATTACAAATTTCAAAACTCCGCCATCTCTCTCCCCACATCCACCACTGCTGGCGGCTCACCTCCAACTGTGCAACGCTACGCGCTGTTCACATCCAGCTACCGCTGCCCAGCACTACAATGGCAGACAACAATGCAAACTAGCCACAGACTGCACACAGCACAGCCAGTGATTTTCATACAGAGCGCTACGTAACGTTGCCAATAAGAAAACATAAACAGCCTACTTACAACGTGACGTAGAGTAGATCCGACTATAATGCACATACTCATGTAATGGTACAAGTTTACCCTGACGAAACACTATTTCTCAAAAACCAAATTCTGATATGGCTTCAAGTTTGTGGACACATATGGGAAGGGTACGTAATACCAAATACTGCAATGACAGAAGGGGAAACTCTAAAAGAGTCACATAAACAATTAAAAAACCTAAGTTATAGCAACCTGGCTTGATATCCCCTACTAGTCAGCGAGAAACTATCTGTCCTGCTTGCTGGTAATTTAGTTGAATATAAAAAGATGTTACCTTATCCTCAGCACTAAGAAAAAATGAGAGTAGGACAGCTGATGATTTGGAGAGCTGACATGTACGCACGGCCAAAGTGGGTAGGACAGACGTATACGTGAAAGCCAAGATAGTGCTTCAAGTAGCGAAACATAATTTTACTAGACGTTATTTTCACTTTTTACTAGGAAGTAAAGTAATATATTTTTTTAAATACACAAAATGAAAAGTATGTTAGTGAAGAGCCCTGTTTCACTATTAACAATTAAACGAGGGGTAATGACCTGTAAATAGCAAGACATTATCACAATTATTAATCCTTTGAGAAACAGTGCCTATGAAATGTCATTGCTGATGCTCAGGAAACGGATAGCACTAACGATGTCTGTCTTATCAAAATTTTTAATTGCTCCTCGCAGTACTTGGCACAACAAAAGACAACTGTGTTCCTTAATCAGCGGTGTACGCCAGAAGAACAGGACAAACCGCCTCTCAGTTTCTCGTTTCCTTTGAGATATATCCGGAACCACTGAGTGGTCTTTATGTCTTCATTAACTGTTGTCGCTCTGTTAGCAGTGAGAGGACGCTGTCTTCTGCTTTACGTTCCCAGCCAAAAACTGTCAGATAAAAAGCGCTGTCGGTCGCTCCATCTGGACAACATTTTGTGTTAGCACTGTCTCAATTACGGAGACTGCTTTTTTACAGAAGACCAAAGTAAAGCAGCACAGTACTTTTTATTCGTTTTCCCGGGTCTGAGAAATAAAAATGAATTTCCCGTTGGTCATCATACTTGTTCATTCAACAGCATATTTCGTCAATGTATCCATACTGCCGTTTACAGACGTTGCTGTTTCTAGCAAAATAGCCATGGATCTTTAAGTTGGTATTTTTCGATCTCAGATGTTACCGAGAACATTAAGAAAGCAGGAAAGACAACAACCCTATAATACGAGTATAAACGTGGGAAGCAAGCTGCGTTCCAGACTTCGGTATCATCATAAAACACTTGCGTATGCGTATGTATGTATGTACGTATGTATGTGTATGCATTGAACTAGGGACCTAGAAACAACGGACAGGCTTCGTCCCCGCCGTAGCCCTCAGTGGTAGACAAACCCACAACATGCTACAGCAGTCCACTCACCCCACCACCGCCTCACATCGAACCCAGGATTATTGGGCAGTTCGGCCGCCAGTGGAGCCCCCCGGGAACGTCTCGTTGAATGAAGAGTGTAACCGCAATGTTTGCGTCGTAGAGTAATTATGGTGTACGCATACGCGGAGAAGGTGATGGTGAAGCAATCGCCGAAATAGAGTAATTGAGGCGGGATAAGGGGAACCAGCCAGCATTCGCCGAAGCAGATGGAAAACCGCCTTAAAAACCATCCACAGGCTGGCCGCCTCACCGGACCTCGACACTAATCCGCCGGGCGGTTTCGTACCGCGGACCGACAAGCCTTCACGCTTGGGAAGCAGCGCGTTAGACCGCACGGCTAACCGGGCGGACAACAAACACTTCTGTACTGAAGAGCCGAACAGGAGCTACAGCCACAGCATAAGAATTTGTAATTAAGGGGCTCCGGAAAAGCTCAAAATCATGAAAAGTTCAATTTTTACTTTTTTGCGTTTTCTGAATCTGCAGACTATTACCTTTTAATAGATATATAATTTATTCAATTCTGAAGACTACAACTATTTTTAAATTTTTTTTGAAATGTGTTCTACATGGGCATGACCCACTGTGGCGCTGTTAAACTGCTGTCAAATGGTGTTATTATTAACGTCCGTGTTCATCAGGTACATTTTAGTGATGTGAGATAAAGTATGTGTTGTGGCTAAACCTATTTTCAGAGACTTAGCAGCACCTGAACTGTTGAAAAAGTGTATTCACGGAAAAACTCAAAACCCCAATGAAAGTGTAAATAGTGTTATATGGTCGAGAATCCCCAAGACTGTATTTGTTGGAATAGAAACACTTCACTTTGGTATGTATGATGCTGTTGCGACTTTCAATGATGGCAACATTGTAAGGTGCAAGGTATTTACAAATATGGGAATGAAGATAGGTTCTAACATGGTACGAGCGATGCTTGCTTTAGACAAGGAACGCCTTCGGGCTGCAGACAGGTCTGTAAAGAGTCTAGAAATACAAGCAAGAGTAAACAGGAGGAGGAACAAGAGGAAGCTGGAGGAGGAGTTTGAAGAGGATGAAGATAATCCATCCTATGGACCTGGAATGCACTAAGAAGTTAATCCAATCTTTGTCGCTCGATTCCCAAAACTTTTATTTTCTCATACTAATTACATGTTTTCTAAGGATCTTGCAAACATATTTGTTTCAAACTTTCAGTAAATGTTACACAGTACCTTCTGCATAATTTAACACAGCCTTTTTCCAAAAAACTGTATATTTTTGAATATATAAATAAAAAATTGCAAAAAACTGTTGTGAATTTTCATTACAATTGAAAAAAAAATCATCTTTAATAACTGAACTAAAATTTTGTAAAATCCCTGTGAAGTTGTAGCCCATATTCCAATAAATAATCTGTAAAAAGTTCAACTTCCTACTTCAAATACTTTGTGAGGAAAGATGTAATTTATAAGCATTATTTTAACATTGCAAGTATAGGGCGCTCCGGAGCCCCTTAAAATGGAATTATATTTTGTCGACAAGTGTGGGAATTTGACAACGAATGAATGTTTCGAAATAATTTGTTAAACTTAACACTTACCGTAGGATAAGTAAATCTAATCCGTTGCCCTTGTCGCTAGCTCAAGCATGGATGTTGCTATGCCACATGTAGGTATTTTATTAGTGTCCTGCCAGTGAATAACTTTTCTGACATTGATGTTTAACAGGCAACATAAGAGTCGTTTAACAAAATTCTTGATCGGCATTTTGTACACCCATGTCTTGGTTTATATCTCTGTCTTTTCTGCAGCACGTCGTACAGCCAATCCAGAGGGTCCTTTAGGCCTAATCAAGGAGAATAAACCGTGTGCGAAGATTCTGTAACTAAGTGGATATATTGATCTTCTACACCTATAACAATAGAAGTAATATCATCGTCAGGTGTCCTTCCTTTCTTCATACCTGGACTTCATACCTTTCGTCTAGAATTAATCTCCGAACGTAATTTCCATATTTAGTGGCTAAGCATAGCCGAAATATTTCATATTCGAATTACTTGAATCCCATATTCTTATCTTGAATGACAACAACATTTAAGCAAACCTTCAAATGGCTGTATAACATTCTCTCTGTTGTCACTTTGCTGTGGTACCTCCCATCAAACTTGATGAAACGTATTGTTTACACAATGTTTCAGTTTTGTTTTATTATTTCGGTTAATTTACTTTTTTCAGTCATTTTCTTTATCAAATTTTCAGTGTATTTTTTAAGTATATGAAAGGCGTTTCCAAGTAGGTTTACGTCACTAGCTGTCTTGTTCTTACTAATTTGCGTTGGATACAATCGCCTTCTCTTTAAAGCTTGACTTGTTCCAATTGAAAAAAAATTAACATTTGGTACTTTGTTTTCATTTATAATATAGCCTTTATGAAAATCTGGTTTCAGACACCGACTTACGTACCCTGTTCTAAATCTGATATGACGAATATTAATCAGATTCTACACATTCTACACATAGGAGTACTATGATTCAAGACATGGAGTGAGGGCACGTGATAGCGCTATATAGGGACGTTAAGAGCGGTGAACATCCTTATTGTTATTCATTTTGCAGGTTAGGTTACAAGCCAGTAACGGGTGTCCGCCCCTGACATTCTCTTGCACATTCATAATCATAATAAACAACAACAACAAGACTTTGTTCTCGACAAGCACTCATTGGTCATATACTGCAACAAACACTAATGTTTCAAAAACAAGTTTGTCCAATGCGCACGAACAAAGATATTGATTATGATTTAGGCAGCTGAATCCCTAGGGTGTATTCTAGATAATAGTACCGTACATCCTATACAATTCCTCAAGAATTTTCCACTACACAGTCTTCGAAGTCTGAGAGTGAAATTTATGACAAGTTGAAGAGACCCATCACAAGAACCTGAGGTAGGTTATGGGTTTTCTAAGCCCAAGCAACTTTAGGGCTAGATATATGTGATGTTGCAGTACATTTAGATGCAGTCAAAGCCTACAGCTGGATGAGTATAATAAGGCTAGATGAACTACAGGTGTGCTGCTTGCCTTGCAACTATCGTGACCTTGATAGAGTAGACTCAGCGGCACTATTCACCTCCTAAAAATTGTTCCGTCAGCGGCTTGAAAACTGATGGAGGTAAGTCTGAAGAGACACGATAATGCTTTCACCTTGCCCAGCCTTTGCTTTAGGAGAGGTGTTGTGGTGTTGCAGGGGGTGTTGGGCTATGGGTGCTGAATGTGATCACTAAATCCGTGGAGCGGGTCTCAGTACGGCACGAAAATAGGCAGTTTCACATTTCGTATCAAGATGGCTCGCATGATGCGGTAGGGATGCAATGTTCTGATAGTCGAAATTTTTATCCATCTATATCTGCATCCCGGTCCACCTACTGCCGGGTCTGGGTGCTGACGAGTCCTCTCCATTTGACTCGGTCCTCCCACCACTTTTCTTCCTCCACTTGCTGCCAGGTCACACCTCTCCTTTCCACAGATATTCTCACTCCCATTTTCCACCGTGTTCTTGGGCGCACTCGAGGTCTTTTTCCATCCATCTTTACTTCTTCCATAATTCTTGGGAGTCTCTGGCCATACATCCTCTTAACATAGCCATTCCATCCTAATCTCTTTATTTAAATTTCTTCTCTCATACTTTTTTGTTTCAGGTCATTCCTAGTCTCAACATTCCTGACACTATCCATTCTTGCTTTTCCCTTAACTGATCTGAGAAATTTCATTTGCGCTGCTAGCAGTCTGCTCCAGTCAGTTTCTATCATTGTCAATGTTTCTCAACCACACCTGACAATAGGGAAGTCGGAATTACATCCTTCGGTGTATGTGCCAATAAGTTGTAATGTTCCCACGTAATGTACACTACTGGCCATTAAAATTGCTACACCACGAAGATGACGTGCTACAGACGCGAAATTTAACCGACAGGAAGAAGATGCTGTGATATGCAAATGATTAGCTTTTCAGAGAATTCACACAAGGTTGGCGCGCTTCGCGACACCTAAAACCTGCTGACGTGAGGAAAGTTTACAGACCGATTTCTCATACACAAACAGCAGTTGACCGGCGTTGCCTGGTGAAACGTTGTTGTGATGCCTCGTGTAAAGAGAGAAAATGGGTTCCATCACGTATCCGACTTTGATAAAGGTCGGATTGTAGCCTATCGCGATTGCGGTTTATCAAATCGCGACATTGCTGCTCGCGTTGGTCAAGATCCAATAACTGTTAGCAGAGTATGAAATCGGTGGCTTCAGGAGGGTAATATGGAGCGCCGTGCTGGATTCCAACGGTCACGTATCACTAGCAGTCGAGATGACAGGCATCTTATTTGCATGGCTGTAACGGATCGTGCAGCCGCGTCTCGATCCCTGAGTCAACAGGTGGAGACGTTTGCAAGACAACAACTATCTACACGAACATTTCGACGAGGTTTGTAGCAGCATGGACTATCAGCTCGGAGACCATGGCTGCGGTTACCCTTGACGCTATATCACAGACAGGAGCGACTGCGATGGTGTACTGAACGACGAAACTGGGTGCACGAATGGGAAAATGTAATTTTTTCGGATGAATCCAGGTTCCGTTTACAGCATCATGATGGTCGCATCCGTGTTTGGCGACATCGCAGTGAACGCACATTGGAAGCGTGTATTCGTTATCGCCATACTGGCGTCTCACCCTGCGTGATGGTTCATATAGTTCATATAGCTCTGAGCACTATCGGATTTAACAGCTGAAGTCATCAGTCCCCTAGAACTTAGAACTACTTAAACCTAACTAACCTAAGGACATCACACACATCCATGCCCGAGGCAGGATTCGAACCTGCGACCGTAGCGGTCACGCGGATCCAGACTGAAGTGCCTAGAACCGCCCGGCCACTGCATAATGGTATGGGGTGCCATTGGCTACACGTCTGGGTCACGTCTTGTTCGCATTGACGGCACTTTGAACAGTGGACGTTACATTTCAGATGTGTTACAACCTGTGGCTCAACCCTTCATTCGATCCCTGTGAATCCCTACATTTCAGCAGGATAATGCACGACCGCATGTTGCAGGTCCTGTACGGGCCTTTCTGGATACAGAAAATGTTCGACTGCTGCCCTTGCCAGCACATTCTCCAGATCTCTCACCAATTGAAAACATTTAGTCAATGGTGGCGAAGCAACTGGCTTGTCACAATACACCAGTCACTACTCTTGATGAACTGTGGTATCGTGTTGAAGCTTCATGGGCAGCTGTACCTGTACACGCCATCCAAGCTCTGTTTGACTCAATGCGAGAGCTTCAGTAAAGTTTGGATGGTAGGAGACGAGGTACTGCCAGAAGTGAAGCTGTGAGGAGGGGCCGTGAGTCGTACTTGGGTAACTCAGTTGGTAGAGCACTTGTCCGCGAAAGGGAAAGGTCCCGAGTTCGAGTCTCGGTCTGGCACACAGTTTTAATCTGCCACGATGTTTCATATCAGGGCACACTCCGCTGCAGAGTGAAAATGCCTTTCTAGAAGGATGGGTATCTTTAAGTAGGCAGCACAGGATCAAGTAGGTAAAAAGATGAGGGCTAGAAGAAATTCTTGACCAGCACAACAGATATTGAATTTAACGGATGAAGGAGGAAAATACACACATCAAAAAAAATTTTGCATCACCCCGGTTCCCAGAATTCCTGGAGATAAATGTTAACTGTGGATATTGTGTCACAGACACAATCCCTTTGACTGTTCAGAGATTTCACTAAACTAGCCCAAAGATGCAGACAACCATACATGAGCAGCTCCTATTCGACGGAGGGGTCCGACAGCCGATCATTTCGAGTCATTACACCAGGAAGGAGATAAACGGCTCGTGTTGTTTGTAGTTCAACCATGCCTAGACGGTCAGTACCACGGTTCTATTGCGTCCTGATTGTTACTTTGTGTCAGGAAGGGCTCTCAACAAAGGAAGTGTCCAGGCTTCTCGGAGTGAACCAAAGTGATGTTGTTCGGACATGAAGGGGAGACAGAGACAGGAACTGTCGATGACATGCCTCGTTCAGGTCGCCCAAGGGCTACTACTGCAGTGGATGACCGCTACCTACGGATTATAGCTCCGAGGAACCCTGACAGCAACATCACCGTGTTACGACACAAACTGTGCGCAATAGGCTGCATGATGCGCAACTTCACTCCCGACGTCCATGAAGAGGTCCATCTTGGCGACCACGATACCTTGCAGCACGGTACAGATGGGCCCAACCACGTGCCGAATGCATCTCTCAGGATTGGCATCACGTTCTCTTTACCGATAAGTGTCGCATATGCCTTCAGCCAGACAGTCGTCGGAGACGTGTTTGGATGCAACCCGGTCAGACTCCTTAGACAAACTGGCCAGTGAGTGTAGCAAGGTAGAGGTTCCCTGCTGTTTTGGGGTGGCATTATGTGGGGCAGACTTGCGCCGTTGGTGGTCATGGAAGGCGCCGTAACAGCTGTACGATACGCGAATTCCATCCTCTGACCTACAGTGCAACCATATCGGCAGCATGTTGGTGAAGCATTCGACTTCACAGAAGACAATTGCTCCCCCCACCCCCCCTCACCTCTCCCCCATCGTTCACATCGTGTGAATGACTTCCTTCAGGATAACGACATCGCTCGACTAGAGTGGAGAGCATGTTCTCCAGACATGAACCCTATCGAACATATCTGGGATGGATTGCAAAGGGCTTTTTATGGAAAAAGTGACCCACAATCCACTCTGAGAGATCTACGCCGAATCGCCGTTGAGGAGAGGGACAATCTGGACCAAAAGTGCCTTGACGAACTTGCGGATAGTATGCCATGGCGAATACCGGCATGCATCAATGCCAGAGGACGTGCTAGTGAGTATTAGAGGTACCGGTGTGTACAGAAATCTGGACCACCACCTCTGAAGGTCTCCCTGTATGGTGGTACAACATGCAATGTGTGGTTTTCATGAGGGAAATAAAGGGCGGAAATGAGATTTACGTTAATCTCTCTTCCAATTTTCTGTCTAGGTTCTGGAACGCTCGGAACCGAGGTGATGCAAAACTCTTTTGATGTGTGGATAACAACACAATAAATGAATGAGGCGAAAAAAATACAAGTGTCTAAGAAAATAACTAATGATGAAGTGATGAAGTATTGAATAGAATTGGGGAGAAGAGGAGCTTGTGGCACAACTTGACAAAAAGAAGGGACCGGTTAGTAGGACATGTTCTGAGGCAACAAGGGATCACAAATTTAGCATTGGAGGGCAGCGTGGAGGGTAAAAATCGTAGAGGGAGACCAAGAGATGAATACACTAAGCAGATTTAGAAGGATGTGGGTTGCCGTAAGTACTGGGAGATGAAGAAGCTTGCACAGGATAGGGTAGCATGGAGAACTGCATCAAACCAGTCTTGGGACTGAAGACCACTACAACAACAACAAGAAGAAATGCGATCGACAGGAATCGCAAAATTGCTAATCACGAATTGCTAGAGGACAAATGTAAAGATGTAGAAGCATACATTACTAGGGACAAGAGAGATACCGCCTAAATAAAAATTAAAAGAGGTATTTGGAGAAAAGAGAACCACTTGTATGAATATCAAGAGCCCAGATGAAAAACAAGTCCTCGGGAAAGAAGGACAAGCAGAAAGGTGAAAGGAGTTAGAGTGTTTATACAAGGGACACGTACTTGGGGGCAATAATATGGAAATTGAAGAGATGTATGTAGATGTTGAGAAGGATGATACGACACTGCATGAAGAATTTGACAAAGCACTGAAATACTTAGTATAAAAAAGGGCTCTGGGAGTAAATTACATTTCGTTAAAACTACTGATAGCCATGGGGGAGAGCCAACATAGACAAGAATTCCAGAAGACTGTAATAATTGCAATTCCTAAGAAAGAAGGTGCTGACTGGTGTGGAAATTACCCAACTATCAGTTTAACAAGTCATGGTTGCAAAATTCTAATACGAATCCTTTACAGATTAGAATAACTGACAGAAGCCGATCTTGGTGATTACCAGTTTGAATTCCGAAGAAATGTAGGAAGCGCGAGACAAAACTATCCCTATGAGTTGTCATACAAGATACGTTAAGGAAAGGCAAACCTATGTTTATGGCATTTGTAGACTTAGAAGAGGCTTTTGGCACTTTTAAATAGAATATTCTTTCAAATTCTAAAGGAGGCAGAGATAAAATGCGGAGAGCGTATTTACAATTTGTACAGAAACCAGATGGCAGTTATAATAGTCGAGGAGCAAGGGAAACAATGTTTGAGAAGGGTGTGTGACAGGGTTGTAGCCTATCCCCGATATTATTCAATCGGTATATTGAGCAAGCGGTAAAGGAAACAAAATAAAAATTTGGAGTAGGATTTAAGTCCAAGGAGAAGATACAAAAACCCTGAGGTTGGCCGATGACATAGTAATTCTGACTGAGACAGCAAAGGCCTTGGAAGAGCAGTTGAACGTAATGGACAATGTCTTCAAAGGAGGATATAAGATGAACAAAAGCAAAACGAGGATAATGGAATGTAGTTGAATAAATCAGGCGATGCTGAGGGAATTAGATTAGGAAATAGCCACTTAAGGTAGATGAGTTTTGCTATCTGGGTAGCAAAATGTCTGATGATGATCGGAGTGGGAGGATATACAATGTAGACTGGCAATGGCAAGAAAAGCGATTCTAAAGAAGAGAAATTGGTTAACATGCTATATAGATTAAAGTGTCAGCAAGTCCTTTCTAGAACTATGTGTATGTAGCGTAGCCATGTATGGAAGTGAAACATGGACGATAAACATTTTGGATAGGAAGAGAATAGAAGCTTTTGAAATGTGGTGATACAGAAGAATGTTGAAGATTAGATGGGTAGAATACGTAACTAGTGACGAGGTACTGAATAGAACTGGGAAGATGAGAACTTTGTGATATAACGTAACTAGAGAAGGGTAGAGTCTCATGGAGAGCTGGATCAGACCAGTTTTAGGACTGAAGACCACATCAAGAACAACAACCACAACGGAGAACTACATTGATGGCAAGATCCAGATCTTAAACCTAATTGAGTCTTAACATAAATACCATAAGTTCGCATTACACACTCTTTGTAATATGATCGAACTATGACGTATTTTGCTACTTTTCATGAATAAAGTCTCTACTCCACGTCAACATCAGTAAGTGATGGGCTGTTGCAGACTTTAGTGTCTTAGAACGCTGCAGTTCAACTTCGACTCTAAAGAACGTACGAGGTGCATTCAAGTTCTAAGGCCTCCGATTTTTTTTCTCCGGACTGCAAAGAGATAGAAACATGCGCATTGTTTTAAAATGAGGCCGCGTTCATTGTCAATACGTCCCAGAGATGGCAGCAGCGTACGGCAGATGGAATTTTACCTCCAGCGGCGAGAATGAGAACTGTTTTAAATACTTAAAATGGCGACATTTTCCTTGCTTGAACAGCGTGCAATCATTCGTTTTCTGAATTTGCGTGGTGTGAAACCAATTGAAATTCATCGACAGTTGAAGGAGACATGTGGTGTTGGAGTTATGGATGTGTCGAAAGTGCGTTTGTAGGTGCGACAGTTTAATGAAGGCGGAACATCCTGTGACAACAAACCGAAACAACCTCGGGCTTGCACAAGCCGGTCTGACGACATGATCGAGAAAGTGGAGAGAATTGTTTTGGGGGATCGCCGAATGACTGTTGAACAGATCGCCTCCAGAGTTGGCATTTCTGTGGGTTCTGTGCACACAATCCTGCATGAGGTCCTGAAAATGTGAAAAGTGTCATCCAGGTGGGTGCCACGAATGCTGACGGACGACCACATGGCTGCCCGTGTGGCATGTTGCCAAGCAATGTTGACGCGCAACGACAGCATGAATGGGACTTTCTTTTCGTCGGTTGTGACAATGGATGAGACGTGGATGCCATTTTTCAATCCAGAAACAAAGCGCCAGTCAGCTCAATGGAAGCACACAGATTCACCGCCACCAAAAAAATTTCGGGTAACCGCCAGTGCTGAAAAAATGAAGGTGTCCATGTTCTGGGACAGCGAGGGCGTAATCCTTACCCATTGTGTTCCAAAGGGCACTACGGTAACAGGTGCATCCTACGAAAATGTTTTGAAGAACAAATTCCTTCCTGCACTGCAACAAAAACGTCCGGGAAGGGCTGCGCGTGTGCTGTTTCACAAGACAACGCACCCGCACATCGAGCTAACGTTACGCTACAGTTTCTTCGTGATAACAAGTTTGAAGTGATTCCTCATGCTCCCTACTCACCTGACCTGGCTCCTAGTGACTTTTGGATTTTTCCAACAATGAAAGACACTCTCCGTGGCCGCACATTCACCAGCCGTGCTGCTATTGCCTCAGCGATTTTCCAGTCTTCAAAACAGACTCCTAAAGAAGCCCTCGCCGCTGCCATGGAATCATGGCGTCAGCGTTGTGAAAAATGTGTAAGTCTGCAGGGCGATTACGTCGAGAAGAAACGCAAGTTTCATCGATTTCGGGTGAGTAGTTAATTAGCAAAAAATCGGAGGCCTTAGAACTTGAATGCACCTCGTACATTCTGACGAAACTTTATATTTGTTTTTAAGTTGCCGATATCTTTGACACAAGGCACGCTAAACGAGTTTGATCAATCGACATCTATGATTGAATGCAGTACTCACGTTCTGTATATTCTACTCCTATAGTTTCTACTTATTTGGATATTCTCTAATACTTAACCAGTGCCATCACCCACGTAAAATACGAAAGGAAACGGGTACCTCATGTCTCAGTGTCCACAACAAATCTAGTAGAAATACTATAGAAATTATTACAGTCACCGGCTTAATTGGGCTCTGCCTGCCAAATATCTGATCAACAATGCTGACAGCAGTAAGCAAGTATTTGACTTTACGTTTGGGAACAGAAGGTTACCACACGTTTATGAGAACGCAATACGTTAAAAAATAATGTATAAAGACAGCAACTGCACTGTATCGTTAATACTCGGATACGTTAATTTGGAAAAGATATTTAAACTCGTCATTGAGAAGTAAATTACTTGAAGTAGCTCTTCTCTGATGACAGTAATTTACGTCACGTCAGATTATCGGTTACTTACGTTCACTGCATATCTGCACACGGCAAGCTACGTTCTTTGGACAGATTGTAATTACTCTGCAATTTTACTGGATCAAAGAAGTTCAAATGGTTCAAATGGCTCTGAGCACTATGGGACTTAACTTCTGCGGTCATCAGTCCCCTAGAACTTAGAACTACTTAAACCTAACTAACCTAAGGACATCACACACATCCATGGCCGAGGCGGGATTCGAACCTGCGACCGTAGCAGTCCCGCAGTTCCGGACTGCGCGATCAAAGAAGTAACTGATGGCTTTCAACAAATAGACAACACCGAAATACGAACCAAGCCAGTACACAATAACATTATTATGATATATACAGGTATGAATTGTGTGAACTTAATTTAATGTTCTCTCTGAATTGAAACTCCAACAACTAATTTAATTTTGATTTACTTTCCTTTGACTCTCTGAATACCGTTGAACAAAATGTAAAATGTATCTACAGAGGTTCCATTATTAATTACTTTCACTTTATCTTCTAGAAAATAAACAAGACTGACAATTGTCTTTTACTTTCCTTTTGATACTCGGGTGTTAGTAAATGGAAAGGAATAGGGCCGTAAGTAGGCAACAGTGACTGAAGACAGTGACAAGACCTATTGTCTACGGTTTTTACATACAACACTAATTACTGAAATAAAATTCACTGTTACTGTCACTGGGTATTGTCTCACAAAGTTTTTAACATGAACTTGATTCGCAATGAGCAGTAATGGTACGAGATCCTGTTATTGGAGCCTCTTACATCTGTCTACACTCATTATGCTCTTAGTGCCACTGTAGTAATAGCTGCGTCTCACATACGCCGGACAATGTACACCACATGCATGTGTTCACTTTTACGCCTCACTATCAAGTAACACTGCTTCGCATTACGCTCTGTGTATTTTATCACATACACATGACACTTTTGTCACTGTTATTTCCAGGTCTACGTATTATTTATCATAAATATATAAGCGGGCGCTCACACACACACACACACACACACACACACACACACACACACACACACACAATTTGCTCTCCAAATAATAGACCACTATTTTAGCAGCCACTAAAAAGAAAGAGCCAATCAGATATTTATATACCAAGGACGACAGCTTTCTCATATGCAGTGATGTAACTTCTGCAAGTCACTAGGGGGGGTAAACAGTGACAGGCGGTGTCCATAGAGGTATCACAGCACTGCACTGGACAGATATTTGAATGTTGTGATGGGGCTGTTGAATATAGTGAAACTAAATATCTAATTAAAGGTTTCAGGAATTATTGCAACCAATCGCCGTTCTTACTTAAATTTTTATTTATTCATGACCAGTTTCGAATCGCCTGGCGATTCATCTACAGATGATACAATTTAGTTCGGAGTATTGTGGAGGTCATGTATCTGTGACAAATACAGAGACGAAAAAGTGAGCACTGTATGTGGAAGGAACATTACGATTGAAAGATTAATTTGATGGTATTACTCACTGTTTTTATTGTTGTGGCAGGCACTGCTCTGGAAAACATAATGTGTGCTTACCATTATCGTTTAACATAAGTGAAACAGGCACTTTTCCACCGATGGCGACTCCCACATACTTTACGAAATATGAAAAAAGCTAAGAGTGTGGCTGTTGTTGTCTCCAAAGAGTTTTGTGGAGGCAGAGAATTTTCTTTTCTCACTTTTGGTTTTGTGTGGCATATGTAGTAAAATATATATTTATTACATTACTTTCTTTACAAAAATTATTATTATGTTTTTACATTGCAAAAGTTTCTTATGCTATTTACAAAATCCACAGTAAAGTGTTTAGAACAATATTTCTGGTAGTAAAGTTATGTTTGGCATTTTTCTCATTGCTCAATAAACAGGGAAGTATACATATGGGGAGGGGAGGGGGAAAGGGGGGAAGGAGGGAGGGGGAGATGGGAGGGGATGGGAGAGAGAGGGAGACGGAGAGAGAGAGAGAGAGAGAGAGAGAGAGAGAAAGAGAGGGAGATTTTGTGTGTGTAAGAATGAGGTAGAGAGCAGAGTGTTTAGGTGTGGTATGAGCGAGGTGGGGAATGGGTATGGGAGTGGATGAGTACAGTATTTATTAGTTTTTCAGATTTAAGGATTCATTAAAATTTTGGAAGAATTTTGTTTCCTAAATCAATTTGTTCATTTAAGATCGTGTGGGGTGTTTTATTGTTATGTATGAAAATTTCTAATTGTTCCAAGAGGTCCATTTTTATTCCTTTGTCTATAGTTTGTAGAATGTGGAGGTTGGTTTTTATATCTGTGAATGAATGACTATTTTGGGCTGGATGGGCTGCAAAAGTGGATCTATTCAATTTTTTTAAACAGAGTGCGTTAGCGTGCTCTTTGTATTGGATTTCAAAATTTCTTCCTGTCTGTCCTATGTAGTAGCAAGAACAGTTGTCACAAGTTAATTTGTATATACCTGATTTGCGAATTATTTTGTTTTGTATTTTGTGTTTGTGTGGAAACTGATCTCGACTTTGAGTGGTTTAAATAGTTTTGCAAGTTGATATGATACATTACCAAGGAAAGGTATACAGACATATTTAGTTTCTTCTGGTGCTAAGGAAAGGTTTGTTGATGGTTTTTGGTTAGTTTTCATTATTGCTTCTAGTTTCTCAACTATGGCTGGGTCATAAGCATTATTGTGGTCTATTGTTTTAGTTATGAATAAAAGAAATAGGGCATAGAGTGAGTTACAGCGTACAGTTCAGTAACAGGGCTGTTCTCATCAGGTTCAGAAGTAAACCAACACCAACGAAGATAGTTCAGACGTCCAAACCAAACAATGAAGAGATAGAGAATTACATTGCAGTCAGCTCAAGAGAGATAACCTATAATAACAGATGTTAACAGCTGCTGCGGAAGATGGCCGCACAAACAAACGTGTTATGGACACCTTGTCAGACATTTCCAAGTTGCCTCTACATGAAGTTTAGAAGGATACATCTCAATCTGCATAAAACATATAAAGTTTAACAATACTTGCAGATCAAATAATATTATACATAAATACATTAATGTACAGGTTAAAAACACTTCTGCCAGTGCACAAAAAGCGAAACAAACAACACAAAAAATTTAGCTAAACAAGGAAATCAAGTCTCTTTGTGCCAAGAAACAAACCCTAAATCGTGACCTATATAAAGCACATCTTAATCTTATGAATGTTCTGAATAATACCGCTGTTTCTCCCATCCTGTTTGCAAGGTTGAAAACCGTACATATGCAGTGAAAGAAAAACTGAAAAAAAAAACGTAAAAGAAAGATTGCAAATTTAAAAGCTATTCAAACACCCAGCGAAGCCACAAATAACACCAGTTCTATCAAAGACTGGTCAATTTCACTGACACTATTTTGCATACAGAAGAAGTAAAACTAGTCGAAAAAGGTCTGAAACACAATGTCAGCACACAGATAGACGAAAAATACATAGCAAATCTCATAGTTGAATCAGAAAGCAGTCTCACACAGTAAAGTAAAACAGAAACGAAACAAGTGAGGTAAACACTGGTCTGAGGAGAAAGCTAGTCCATAATGAAATCAAAAACATAATAATATGGATGAAGGAAAAGAAAAGGAACCGAAACAATAAAGATTCTATAACACTGACAAAACTAAGAAAGAAACAACAGGAACACAACACCATCGTCACGAAGGCAGATAAAGGAAACACAGTAGTTCTTATCGATAAAGAGCAATGCATTAGTAAGACACAAGACTTCATCACAAAAAATAAAACTATAAAATTACAATGAGGCCCAACAAACAGATTCCAAACGAAGCTGAGAAACACTCTAAAAGACATTGAACATACACAGAAAACAATGAAGAAGGTAAACTGATACAGACAAATCCCAGTGCACCTTTTCTCTGAAACCAACCAAAGCTACACAAGAAAGACCTTCCCGTCAGAGCTACTGTGAATTATAGAAATGCTCCCACTTACCCACTTGCAGGATGCATGTTGAAAATCTTATCAGAAAACTACAAATTACAAGACAACAGGACTATAGCAAACACCACACAATTGATTCAGTACATAAACGATATACAAGTTCCAGATACAGCTATCCTCCTGTCATTTAATGTAGAGAATATGTATTCCAAAATATCAATAACTGAAACAGTTAACATTATAGAACAAAATCTTAAGACACACGGTACACTTCCACATGAATACATCAAAGAAACACTCAGGCTTCTAGAGCTAATACCAGAACAGAATTATTTTCAGTTCGGTAATGAATTCTATTTACTAAGTGAAGGATGACCAATGGGATCTCCAGTGACCAGAACCATATCAAACATATTTATGAACCATGTAGAACAGATTATATTTAACAAAATAGTGCCAAATAGGTACAACAACCTATACTGGATTACATATATGTGTGATATCTTTTGCCTCATAAATGAACCGAACAATAAAATGGACCAGTTACACACAGACATAAATTCTGTTCATGATAAGATACATTGTACAATAGAGAAGGAGCAAAAGAGACAGTTAAATTTCTTGGACATCACCATAAAGATTCAAAACAACCAACACACATTTGCCATATACCGAAAACCGACAACAACGGTCACAATTATACATGAGACATCACAACATCCCAATTCTCAAAAGCAGGCAGCACTTAGATACATGCTTCAGAGACTAAACACAGTACCATTAGATACAGACATTTACAAAAAAGAAATGAATACTATAATACGAATAGCCACAAACAATGGATACAGTGAGAACATAGTAACAAAGCTGAACAATAAAATAAAAAAACAGAAAACAACAAACACCCAACTGTCACTAACACAAGGACAAAATCACACACAAACAAATACACAAAATACAAGAATACAAACAACACAAAGTGTGAAAGAAACAGGAGGTAAAAGATGGTTCACAATGACATACAACCAAGAATACACACACAGAATATGAAATATTTTCAAATAACAAAGCATAAAAATAGCACACCAAACTAACAAGTCAATTCAGAAATACATCCCAAAAACAATAGGAAAAACTGATATGTATCAGAAATCAGGAATGTACTAACTAAATGCAATACATGTGATGGAAGATACATACGTCAAACCAGAAGGACATTTTACACCAGATACAAAGAACATGTAAGTACATGAAATATAGGACGAATCATTCCACTTTTGAAGAACACTTACACTAATACCAACATAAAATTAGAACCAGAGACACAGACATGGAAATCATAAAGATAAACAACAACAAAAAACACCTCCTCACCTCACAATAAAACTACCACATCCAAAACACCATAACAGAAAAGAAACAACTTACAAATGGTCAGATCAACTACTTGGCAAACCACACACTCTTTAAACTGATTGACCACTTAATATAACATTAAAAGTACAAATATAACCATAGGCTCTATTTACCACTACCATTTCCTCCCAGATCTGCCCCATAATCATTGTGCAGGCCATCCCTGTAGTTCTTCCTCCCCCACCCCCTTGACAAGAAGACATCACTCCTCTAACGTCTCTATCTACATACAAGACAATTTCACTAACTATCTCCCTCCCTCTCTCTGTCTCTCTCTCTCTCTCTCTCACACACACACACACACACAAAATCGTTTCATAGATTGGCAACACCCACAACGTGGACGAAAACAAACGAATAGGCATAAACATTATAGCAGTGATGAATGAAAAACAGTTAAGAAACTCAATTACAAATAGTGCAGCCCTTGAAATGCCAAACTCTGCAGATGTGAAATGAAGCCTGTCGACATCAACCACTGCTAGCAAGAGGGGAAGGTGCAGAATATGTAAAGAAACACCGTAAGTAGCTTACGGGCTAACTTCATAAAGAAACCGCTGTTTTTAAGCTAAAAGAATAAAAAACAAATGTACAAACGTGTTTATCCAATTTACAGAATTCCACAGAAGATACTACGTAAATAAAAGCTAAACACGTCTGGTGTCATTCTTTTTAATTACATTGTAATCAGCTCAAGACATATAACCTATAATAACATATAGAGAAAGTATACGAGGATAACCTTCGGTTGCAGGGGCAGAAATAGAAGAAAGGGGTACGGGAGAATATGAATTTAGCGATAGCCGCGAGAGACGAGAAAGGCAACTGAGTTCTACTATAAATTTAAGAGGATAGCGACAACTGCATTCAAGAATCACAAGAGGTGGAAAAATACTTGAAAAATACAAGGAAACGATGATTGATTCCAGATAGACTACCTCATGGGCAGATAGAGATTCTGAAATCAGGTATTGGATTGTAAGGCATACCCAGGTGCAGATATAGATTCAGATCAAAATTTAGTAATGAGGTGGCATAGAATGAAGTTATGAGAATAGTCATAAATTCAAGCTGACAAATTAATAAACCTACTGGGATGGAAAAGAGAATTTAGTGTCTGCTAGAAGACGATCATTTTGGCTTACGGAAAGGCGCATCTACATCTACATGAATATTCTGTAAATCACACGTAAGTGCCTGGTAGGGAGTTCACCGAACCATCTTCACAATAATCGTCTAGTATTCCACTGTCGAACAGCGCGCGGAAGAAACGAACACCGATATCTTTCCATGCGAGCTCCAGCTTCTCTTATTTTGTTACGATACAGTTCCTTCCTACGTAGGTCGGCCTCAATAAAATATTTTGGTATTCGGCGGAGAAAGTTGGTGATTGAAATTTCATGAGAAGATTCCGCCACAACGAAAATCGCCTTTGTTTTTGTGGTGTCCATTCGAAATCCTGTATCATGTCTGTGATAATTAAAAACGTGCTGACCTCCTTTGAACTTTCTCGATGTACTCCGTCAATCCTACCTGGTAAGGATCACACACCGCGCAGCAGTATTCTAAAAGAGGACGGCCAAGCACAGTATAGGCGGTCTCCTTACTAGGTCGGTCAAGTTTCCTTAGTGTCCTGCCAATAAAACGCTGTCTTTGGTTTACCTTCCCCACAACATTTTCTGTGTGTTCTTTCCAATTTCAATTGTTCGTTATTGTAATTCCTATATTACTGATTAGACTGATTTATCGTGTGACCGAAGTTAAACCGATTCCTTTTAGCTCTCATGTGGATGAGCTAACACTTTTCATTATTTAGGGTCAATTGCCAATTTCTGCCCAATCAGATATCTTTTCTAAATCTGTTAGCGATTTGTTTTGATCTTCTGATTTTACTAGTCGATAAACGACAGCACTGTCTGTAAACTACCTGACGTGGCTTCTGGGATTGTCTCCCAAATCGTTTATATAGGTAAGGAACAGCAGAGTGCATATAACATTACTTTGAGGGACGCTGCAAATCACTTCTGTTTTACTGGATGACTTTCCCTCAGTTTCTACGAACTGTGACCCCTCTGATAGGAAATCACGAATCCAGTCATATAACTGAGATGATTTTCCATAAGCACGCAGTTTCACTAAAAACTGCTTGTGTCATACAGTGTTGAAAGCCTTTTGGAAACCTATAAATACGGAATCAATCTGAAATCCCTTGTCAATAGCACTTCGTGTGTGTAAAGAGCTAGTTGTGTTTCACAAGAACCGTGTTTTCTAAATCCGTGTTGACTGTGAGTCAATAGACCGTTCTGTTCGAGGTAATTCATAACGTTCGAGCACAATATATGTTCCAAATTCTGCTGCACTTCGATGTCACTGATACGGGGGTGTAATTTTGCGGATTACTCCTACTACCTTTCGTAAATATTGGTGTGACCTGTGCAGCTTTCTTGTCTTTGGGTATGGATCCTTCGTCGAGAGAGCAGTTTTATATGATTGTTAAGTATGGAGATATTGCATCAACAAACTCTGAAAGGAACGTAATTTCTACACAGTCTGGACCAGAAAACTTCCATTTAGTAAGTGATTTAAGCTACTTCACTACTCCGAGGATATCTACCTCTAAGTTACTCATGTTGGCAGCTGTTCTTGATTAGAATTCTGGAATATTTCGAAAGGCTGTGTTTAGTAACCCTGCTTTCGCATCGCTGCCGTCGATTACATTGATTTAGCGCACAGAAGGCATTGTCTGTGTCTTGCCACTAGCCTACTTTACATACGATCAGAATGTCTTTGGATTTTCTGTCAGGTTTCGAGATCAAGTTTTGTTATGGAAACTATTGTAAGCGCGCTAAATTATGAGCTTCAGTAAAAGAATAGTTTAAACTTGCCCCGCTTTTTCATTGTTTCTGCAAGAGTGTTCTGACCCGTTTCCTGTACCAAGGGATATCAACTCCGTGCTTGTTAATTTATTTGATATTAATCTCTCAATTGCTATCTTCTACTTCTACTTCGATACTCTGCAAACCACAATGTGGTGCATGGCAGGAGGTACGTTCCACTGAACCAGTTATTAGGGTTTCTTCCATTTCCATCCACGTATGGAGCGCGGGAAGAATGACTGTTTGAACGCCTGTATGCGTTCAGTAATTATTCTAGTCTTATGCTCACGATCCCCAAGTGATCGATACGTAGGGGATTGTAGTACATTCCTAAAATCATCATTTAAAGCTGGTTCTCGAAACTTCGTTAACAGACTATCTCTGGATGGTTCACGTCTATCATTTAAGAGTGTGCCAGTTCAGTTCCTTCAGTATCCCTGTGACACTCTGCCACAGATCAAACAAACCTGTGACCATTTGTGCTGCCCTTCTCTGTGTACGTTCAATATCCCCTGTCGGTCGTATTTGGTACACGTCCCACAAACTAGAGCCATATTCTAGAACCGGTTACATGAGTGATTTGTAAACAATTTTCCACAGTATTCAATCATGTCTATTGTAAGTATTTAGGTTTTTATGTTGGTAACGCCACGTAGTGCTCTGTATGAAAATCGCTGACTGCGCTGAGTGCAGTCTGTGGCTGGTTGGACTCATTGTTGAAATATTCGCTAGTGTAGTGCTGGGCAGTTGGATGTGAACAGCGCATGGCGTTGGACAGTTGGAGGTGAGCCGCCAGCAGTGGTGGATGTGGGGAGAGAGATTCCAGAATTTTGAGCGGACGATCTGGACGTGTGTCCGTCAGACAAAGGAAATTTGTTTAATTGGATGTCACAAAATTATATACATATTATGACTTTTGAACGCTACTAAGGTAAATACATTGTTGGTTCTCTATCAAAATCTTTCATTTGCCAACTGTGCCTACCAGTAGTTAGTGCCTTCAGCAGTTTGAATCTTTTATTTAGCTGGCAGTAGTGGCGCTCGCTGTATTGCAGTAGTTCGAGTAACGAAGATTTTTGTGTGGTAAGTGATTCATGAAAGGTACAGGTTACTGTTATTCAGGGCCATTTATTTGTAGGGATTATTGAAAGTCAGATTCCGTTGCGCTAGAAATAATTTTCTGAGAATGCATTTAGCACATTTCGGATGATGTTTTATACGCACCCCCGGATTTAAACATGTATTTCCGTTAACATATCGAACGTAAATTAAAGTCACTACTAACTATAACTGTATGAGTCAGGTACGTGTTTGAAATTAAACTCAAGTTTTCTTTGAATCTTTCAGCAATTTTATGATCTGAGTTAGGAGTTCGGTAAAGGATCCAGTTATTATTTTATGCCGGTTGTCAAGAATGGCCTCTCTCCATATTAACTTACAGGATCTATCTGCTTCAGTTTCGCTACAACATATGCTACTTCCAACAGCAACAAACACGCCACCACCAACTGTGTTTGGTCAATTATTTCGGAACACCGCTAGGCTTTTCGCAAGGACTCCGCTGAACTTATCTCCGGCTTTAGCCAGCTTTCAGTGCTTATAAAGATTTGGGCATCAGTGTTTTCTATTAGCGTTCGGAGCTCTGGTACTTTCCCAACACAGCTACGGTAATTTACAAAGGTTTTAGCGATAGTTCGTTTTTCCTATGTTCTACCTGCACCCTTTGAGACCTAAGCCCTTTCTGTGTTTCCCCGAAATCATCTAACTTAAAAAACCGCTCAGTCCAGGCCATGGAGCTCCTGCTACCCGTGCAGCCGACTCCTGCGTGTAGTAGACTCCGGAACTATTCAGCGGAACACGATACCCCACCATCGTACGACGCAAGTCGTGGTGTCTGCAGCAGCTAAAGATGCCAGAGATGCATTTCTGACGTGGCTTTTGATAATGGAAGCAAGACTGCAGGAAAATCAAGATTTTTCTTAAGGTATTTGTCGACTTAGAAAAAGCGTTCGACAATGTAAAATGGTGCTCGGATTAAAAAGGATGTCAGACAGGGATGTGTTCCTTCCCCCCTACTATTCAGTCTGTGCATCGAAGAAGTAATGACGTAAGTTAAAGGAAAATTTAAGAATGTGATTAGAATTCGAGGTAAATGTATATCAATAATACGATTTGCTATTGATATTCTATCCCCAGTGAACGTAAAGAAGAATGGCGACATCTGTTGAATGTAATGGACAGTATGCATGGTATGGGTCGAGAGTAAAGCGGGAAAAGGCAAAGGTAATGAGCAGTAACAGAAATGAGAATAGTGAAAACCTTATACTGAAACGTCCCCTTTGAACAATTATACAAGACTGTGCTTAAACTGACACACAATGTTTTTAGAGCAACGCAATCTGACTATCAAAGATCCCTGCAAAAGAATGGCCCTGACTAACATTAAACTATACCTTTCACAAATCACTTACCTCACAAAAATCTTCATTACTCGAACTACTGCAATACAGCGAGCGCCACTATTGCCAGCTAAATAACAGATTCAAACTACGGAAGGCACTAACTACTAGTAGGCGTAGTTAGCAAATGAAAGATTTTAATGGAGAACAATCAATGTATTTACCTTAATATCATCACAAGTCATAATATATGTAATTTCAAAACTCCGCCATCTCTCTCCCCACATCCACCACTGCTGGCGGCTCACCTCCAACTGCGCAACGCTACGCGCTGTTCACATCCAGCTGCCGCTGCCCAACACTACAATGGCAGACAACAATGCAAACTAGCCACAGACTGCACACAGCACAGCCAGTGATTTTCATATAGAGCGCTACGTAACGTTGCCAATAAGAAAACATAAACAGCCTACTTACATAAAGAAAACATAAACAGCCTACTTACATAAAGAAAACATAAACAGCCTACTTACAATACCAAAATTGGTGTTGACGAAGCAGACCAAGTTATGGAATCAACTACTTTTGGAATCAAAATAATCCATGAAGGGCGAGGCAAGGACATAAAATGCAGATTAGCACAGCCAAAGATAGCATTCCTGGTTAAGAGAAGTCTACTGCTATCAGATTTGGAAATACAAGGAAACAACTAAAACCCATACCAGATACCAGGCAGTTTACATTATCAGTTAATTTTCTGGCTTTTTGACACTTTGTCTTTCCTTTCAATTTAATTTTCATAACACCATACCGTACACGACAATTTTAACATTTATTATGTTTTGCGGCACATAGTAATCACGTTAAATTAGATGCCACCCGCTAAATAGTCCTCATCCATCTTATGACGAAACACACCTTTGAACAATTTCCTATAGGTAACACGTGAAATTCACAGCAGTTGTCCAGATAAGTTTATGCAATTTGCTCTCGCCATTAGTATGGATTGTACGCACTGCCGTCGAAGCGACCCACATGTGCGAACGGATTGAGCCGAGATGCAGACAGTAAAATGTTGCTGCAATTTGAAATCCGTGCTTGCATAACATTACGGTCCAATCGGTAGCCCAGGGGATTTCGCAATTAATTATGCTGCCACACCAACTGAACACAACCGGAATCTGATTAGAGAAACGATAAACCTCTCTAATGGAGTGGAACCAACATGGAAAGCAGTAGAAATTGAAATACCTGTTTTTACGTACTCTAACGTAACGCCCAAGTAGTTTCGCTGAACTAATCTAATAACGGCTGCAAAAAAACTGTTAGCTGAAGTTAATTACTTACAGGCAATCGACGTATATTTTAAGAGAAAAAGCTCATATTCTATGAAGCTATAATCGAAATGTAGTTTGTCAGCAACTGTACAGAGACACATCGTTAGGTAACAAGACACACCGATTTAAATACAGGTAATTTCAGAACACAAATTCAAAATAATGTTTTCCTTAATTAAAAGATGTAGGACTAACTATTGCCTGAAAAATCTATATTTTTCACTGTCAAAGTAAGTCTAAGTCCAAAGTCCCTAATACACGGCTACACAGCTATTTCCGAAGCACTGTAACACTGATACTTTCACTGCTTGCCTGTGTAATTTATTATATTTGAGATTGGTCGTTAGTTGCAAAAGGACAATGATGTACATGATCCTTTGTTGTCGGTGTTCTCCACCACCAACAGTCATGCCACTTTGGACACATGTCTTCTCGTCTCTTCACCGAAGTTAAGCAACGTTGGGCACTGTTAGTATTTTCATCTACATTTATACTCCGCAAGCCACCCATCGGTGTGTGGCGGAGGGCTGTTTACGTGCCACTGTCATTACCTCCCTTTCCTGTTCCAGTCGCGTATGGTTCGCGGGAAGAACGACTGTCTGAAAGCCTCCGTGCGCGCTCTAATCTCTCTGATTTTACACTCGTGATCTCCTCGGGAGGTATAAGTAGGGGGAAGCAATATATTCGATACCTCATCCAGAAACGCACCCTCTCGAAACCTGTCGAGCAAGCTACACCGCGATGCAGAGCGCCTCTCTTGCAGAGTCTGCCACTTGAGTTTGTTAAACATCTCCGTAACGCTATCACGGTTACCAAATAGCCCTGTGACGAAACGCGCCGCTCTTCTTTGGATCTTCTCTATCTCCTCCGTCAACCCGATCTGGTACGGATCCCACACTGATGAGCAATACTCAAGTATAGGTCGAACGAGTGTTTTGTAAGCCACCTCCTTTGTTGATGGACTACATTTTCTAAGGACTCTCCCAATGAATATTAACCTGGTACCCACCTTACCAACAATTAATTTTGATGGATAATCACCCGGGTACACTGGAGTTGTCTCAGCGACTCGAAGTAGCGAAGTGGCGTCCATTTGAAAGTGTTGTACGAGGCCACTGCGCCATACGAAAATTTTACTATCGGTATCTTCTGGCATGCAACTTTTCTGTTTCAGCAACGATTAAGATGGGAAAACAAGGCGCATCTTCCTAACTTTATCTCAGTATCACAGATATTTGGAAATTAGAAAACTTAGTATCCCTTTCATGTAATGTTAGAATGACAATTCCGAAATTTCTACACATATTACTTCGAGAAGTAGAGACAGATACGAGCCTTCCTTGCAGTTAAGTGTTCGATAAAACTGTACTGAAATCCGTGCGTCTCGTTGTTTATTCCGAAACATACAAGAGCGATCAGTGCCACACTAAGACAAAATAATCGCCACAGAAAAAGTGTGTAATTTGAACCATCGCAGTGGTATGAACACAATCATAAATTTATGACGTGTTTAAGGGAAAAACCTCAAAATGAGCGAAGTAAAGATTATAGGAAACACGAAATTTTTATTTAATATACAGGGTGTTAAAAAAAAAAATACGGCCAAACTTTCAGGAAACATTCCTCACTGCCCGCATCTCGTGGTCGTGCGGTAGCGTTCTCGCTTCCCACGCCCGGGTTCCCGGGTTCGATTCCCGGGGGGGTTAGGGATTTTCTCTGCCTCGTGATGGCTGCCCTCCAATGCTAAATTTGTGCGGTCGCAGGTTCGAATCCTGCCTTGGGCATGGATGTGTGTGATGTCCTTAGGTTAGTTAGGTTTAAGTAGTTCTAAGTTCTAGGGGACTTATGACCACAGCAGTTGAGTCCCGTAGTGCTCAGAGCCATTTTTTATATAAAAAAAAGCCATTCCTCACACACAAATAAAGAAAAGATGTTATGTGGACATGTGTCCGGAAACGCTTAATTTCCATGTTAGAGCTCATTTTAGTTTCGTCAGTATGTACTGTACTTCCTCGATTCACCGCCAGTTGGCATAATTGAAGGAAGGTAATGCTGACTTCGGTGGTTGTGTAGACATGCGACTCATTGCTCTACAATACTAGCATCAAGCACATCAGTACGTAGCATCAACAAGTTAGTGTTCATCACGAACGTGGTTTTGGAGTCAGTGCAATGTTTACAAATGCGGAGTTGGCAGATGCCCATTTGATATATGGATTAGCACGGGGCAATAGCTGTGGCGCGGTACGTTTGTATCAAAAATGGTTCAAATGGCTCTGAGCACTATGGGACTTAACATCTATGGTCATCAGTCCCCTAGAACTTAGAACTACTTAAACCTAACTAACCTAAGGACATCACACACATCCATGCCCGAGGCAGGATTCGAACCTGCGACCGTAGCAGTCGCGCGGCTCCGGACTGAGCGCCTAGAACCGCTAGACCACCGCGTCCGGCTACGTTTGTATCGATACAGATGTCCAGAACGAACGTGTACCGACAGGAAGACGTTCGAAGCCATTGATCGGCGTCTTAAGGGGCACGGAACATTCCAGCCTATGACTCGGGGAGATCTAGAACGACGAGGACACCTGCAATGGACGAGGCAATTCTTCGTGCAATTGACGATAACCCTAATGTCAGCGTCAGAGAAGTTGCTGCTGTACAAGGTAACGTCACTGTATGGAGAGTGCTACGGGAGAACCAGTTGTTTCCGTACCATGTACAGCGTGTGCAGGCACTATCAGCAGCTGATTGGCCTCCACGGGTACACTTCTGCGAATGGTTCATCCAACAATGTGTGAATTCTCATTTCAGTGCAAATGTTCTGTTGCTGTGTGCTTCCATTGCATGATTAATGCGATTTGAAGAGAAGTAATAAAATGAGCTCTAACATGAAAAGTAAGCGTTTCCGGACACATGTCCACATAACATATTTTCTTTCTTTGTGTGTGAGGAATGTTTCCTGAAAGTTTGGCCGTACCATTTTGTGACACCCTGTATATACACTTATAAAGTTATAACCCCTTGCACTGTCCTTTCTTAAAAAAAAAGAAAGGAACGCTGAATAAGCTATACAACTTCCAATCCGTGTCCATAGTACTTTTAGATCTTTCAAAGCAAGCCGGGCTCACTTGGCTACACGATTCTTCAGTGATTTAGTAGTAGGAGCAGTAGTAGTAGTAGTTACGTATCTGCTGTTTCGTAGCACTTTAAGTGTTTAAAGTTGATTGATTAGACTTTGTTAAAAATGTATGTATGCCCCTCACGCGCGCGGTAAGACTTGACGAGCTTAAAGTATTAGTAGTTTCTTTATCTCTTGGAAGACTGCATTCAATTGCTACTGGTTTTTCAAATGTTCAAATGTGTGTGAAATCTTATGGGACTCGGGATGGCTCCTTTCAAAGGGCACGGCCGTTTCCTTCCCCGTCCTTCCCTAACCCGAGCTTGCGCTCCGTCTCTAATGACCTCGTTGTCGACGGGATGTTAAACACTAATCTCCTCCTCCTCCTCTTATGGTACTTAACTGCTAAGGTCATCAGTCCCTAAGCTTACACACTACTTAACCTAAATTATCCTAAGGACAAACACACACACCCATGCCCGAGGGAGGATTCGAACCTCCGCCGGGACCAGCCGCACAGTCCATGACTGCAGCGCCTGAGACCGCTCGGCTAATCCCACGCGGCAATTGGTACTGGTATTTTTCTCTCACGGAAAGAGCAGCTTAAACGATAGATCCATTATGTCAGATTTCATTATATATTTTAACAGTCTTTTTTAACAATGTCCGCAGCTCGTGATCTCGCGGTAGCGTTCTCGCTCCCCGCTCGCGCGCTCCCGGGTTCGATTCCCGGTGGGGTCAGGTATATTCCCTGCCTCGAGATGACTGGGTGTTATTCTGATGTCTTCATCATCATTCATCCCCATTACGGTCGGAGGAAGGCAATAGCAAACCACTTGCGCTACGATCTGGCCTAGTCGGCGGTGCGGGTCTCCCGCATCGTTCCCTACGCTCCTCCGAGTGTGGGACTTCATCATCATCATCATTTTAACAGTATCAAATGATAAATTCAGTTGTAATTAATACAATAATAACACATGAGATGCTTAGTGCAGAATAACCCGAACAAAGAAGTTAGTTAACGGGAATGGAGAATGTCAAATATGTAGATGTGTGGTGTCGTTATGTTATACATCAGTCGTGTTCGTAGGGCTTACAGGACTGGCTCACTCATGTTTATTCAGAAACTGAATTCTTCTTTTCATCTTTAAGCTATCACCAAGTTCCAAAAGCTATATAAACTACTTATTTTGCAGTGAACCTTTGCAAATATTTCACTATTGGCAAATGAATGAACTTGGTCTTTAAAGTCTAAGAACTTACTTTGCATCAGAGTTTTTGAATATTAGCAAGTTTACTGTTAGTATTATCTTACGTCCACAATGTGCCAGCTGATTTGGTGCTGTCCTTCACTTTGTGACAGCCGTTTCACCTCTACATAATGATTATACTCACCAGTAAAGTCTAATTTGTATATTGAAGTCTTTCTCTGCCTGTTACACATTTTCTCCTATACACATATTCCCCTGTACTGTTCCTTGCAGCACCACGTTAAACAATAATAGTTCCCATAGCTAATGTTCCACCATCCTATCCTTACGCACTCGGTCTTCAATATACTTTGCTGCAACTTGTTTTTAACAATTCACGATAGCCCTACATTGCAAAACTTCCAGCTTTTTCTTCTACTTATTTTGGGTGGTTTCACTTCCACATATTGCTTCGCTCCAGACATACCCTTTCAAGAACTGCTTCCTTATTTCTGTATCAGTAACTTATACCACTTGTTGCTGCCTCGGTATAGCGGGCCAAAACAGTCCAAAAAGTGTGCCGCAAATTACGGAATTCCAGAAGCTAACCAGTACTGCTACCTCGACATCCTGTAATCCGCAAGCTGCCCTACAATGGGCTGGGCTGATACACACTTACCTTGGGACAACGCTTTCCTCGCACGCGTGTGAACAAGTTTGTCTTTAGTGTCAACAACGCCGTTATACTTGACCTTAAATCCTGCGGAAGATCACTTGCTTGGCGCCTGAGGTTAGATCGCTTACACAAGGCTTGAGACGTGTTCACCACCGGCGCCGTGCTGCCTCTACATCTACATCTATGTGATTACTCTGCTATTCACTATAAAGTGCCTGGCAGAGGGCTCAATGAACGAGCTTCAAGCTGTCTCTCTACCGCTCCACTCGCGAGCGGCAAACGGGAAAAACGAGCACTTAAATTTTTCTTGCGAGCCCTGATATCTCTTATTTTATCGTGATGATCATTTCTCCCTATATAGTTGGGTGCCAATAAAATGTTTTTGCAATCGGAGGAGAAAACTGGTGATTGAAATTTCATGAGAAGATCCCGTCGCAACGAAAAAGCCATTTGTTTTAATGATTGCCTCTCCAATTCACCATCATGTCTGTGACACTATCTCCCCTATTTCGCCATAATACAAAACGAGTTGCCCTTCTCTGTACTGTACTTTTTTGATGTCATCCGTCAGTCCCACCAGATGCGGATCCCACACCGCACAGCAATACCCTAGAATAGGGCGGACAAGCGTGGTGTTCAAATGGTTCTGAGCACTATGGGACAACTTCTGAGGTCATCAGTCCCCTAGAACGTAGAACTACTTAAACCTAACTAACCTAAGGACATCACACACATTCATGCCCGAGGCAGGATTCGAACCTGGGACCGTATCGGTCGCGTGGTTCCAGACTGTAGCGCCTAGAACCGCTCGGGCACCCCGGCCGGCCAAGCGTGGTGTAAGCAGTCTCTTCAGTAGACCTGTTGCACCTTCTAAGTGTTCTGCCAATGAATCGCAGTCTGCCCATGTGATCGTTCCAGTTTAGGTTATTTGTAATTGCAATCCCTACGTATTTACTTGAATTAACAGCCTTCAGATTTGTGTGACTTATCGCGTAATCGAAATTTAGCTGATTCCTTTTTGTACTCATGTCAACAATTTCACACTTTTCCTTATTCAGGGCCAATTGCCAGTTTTCGCACCATACAGATACCTTATCTAAATCATTTTGTAAGTCGTTTTGATTATCTAATGACTTTAAAAGACGGTATATGACAGCATCATCAACAAACAATCTAAGACGGCTACTCAGGTTGTCTCCTATGCCGTTAATATACACTCCTGGAAATGGAAAAAAGAACATATTGACACCGGTGTGTCAGACCCACCATACTTGCTCCGGACACTGCGAGAGGGCTGTACAAGCAATGATCACACGCACGGCACAGCGGACACACCAGGAACCGCGGTGTTGGCCGTCGAATGGCGCTAGCTGCGCAGCATTTGTGCACCGCCGCCGTCAGTGTCAGCCAGTTTGCCGTGGCATACGGAGCTCCATCGCAGTCTTTAACACTGGTAGCATGCCGCGACAGCGTGGACGTGAACCGTATGTGCAGTTGACGGACTTTGAGCGAGGGCGTATAGTGGGCATGCGGGAGGCCGGGTGGACGTACCGCCGAATTGCTCAACACGTGGGGCGTGAGGTCTCCACAGTACATCGATGTTGTCGCCAGTGGTCGGCGGAAGGTGCACGTGCCCGTCGACCTGGGACCGGACCGCAGCGACGCACGGATGCACGCCAAGACCTTAGGATCCTACGCAGTGCCGTAGGGGACCGCACCGCCACTTCCCAGCAAATTAGGGACACTGTTGCTCCTGGGGTATCAGCGAGGACCATTCGCAACCGTCTCCATGAAGCTGGGCTACGGTCCCGCACACCGTTAGGCCGTCTTCCGCTCACGCCCCAACATCGTGCAGCCCGCCTCCAGTGGTGTCGCGACAGGCGTGAATGGAGGGACGAATGGAGACGTGTCGTCTTCACCGATGAGAGTCGCTTCTGCCTTGGTGCCAATGATGGTCGTATGTTTGGCGCCGTCCAGGTGAGCGCCACAATCAGGACTGCATACGACCGAGGCACACAGGGCCAACACCCGACATCATGGTGTGGGGAGCGATCTCCTACACTGGCCGTACACCACTGGTGATCGTCGAGGGGACACTGAATAGTGCACGGTACATCCAAACCGTCGTCGAACCCATCGTTCTACCATTCCTAGACCGGCAAGGGAACTTGCTGTTCCAACAGGACAATGCACGTCTGCATGTATCCCGTGCCACCCAACGTGCTCTAGAAGGTGTAAGTCAACTACCCTGGCCAGCAAGATCTCCGGATCTGTCCCCCATTGAGCATGTTTGGGACTGGATGAAGCGCCGTCTCACGCGGTCTGCACGTCCAGCACGAACGCTGGTCCAACTGAGGCGCCAGGTGGAAATGGCATGGCAAGCCGTTCCACAGGACTACATCCAGCATCTCTACGATCGTCTCCATGGGAGAATAGCTGCCTGCATTGCTGCGAAAGGTGGATATACACTGTACTAGTGCCGACATTGTGCATGCTCTGTTGCCTGTGTCTATGTGCCTGTGGTTCTGTCAGTGTGATCATGTGATGTATCTGACCCCAGGAATGTGTCAATAAAGTTTCCCCTTCCTGGGACAATGAATTCACGGTGTTCTTATTTCAATTTCCAGGAGTGTAGATCAGGAAAAATAGAGGGCCTATAACACCTCTTTGTGGAACGCCGGATATTACTTCTGTTTTACTCGATGACTTTCCGTCTATTACTACGAACTGTGACCTTTCTGACAGGAAATCACGAATGTAGTCGCACGACTGAGGCGATACTCCGTAGGAACGCAGTTTTGTTAGAAGACGTTTGTGAGGGACGGTGTCGAAAGCCCTCTGGAAATCTAAAAATATTTAAGCAATTTAACATCTCCTGTCGATAGCACTTATTATTTCATGAGTATAAAGAGCTAGTTGTGTTTCACAAGAACGATATTTTCTGGATCCGTGCTAACTATTTGTCGATAAATCGTTTTCTTCGAGGTACCTCATAATGTTCGAATAGAGATATCTTCTAAAACACCACTGCAAATCGACGTCAGTGATATAGGCCTGTAATTCAGCGGATTACTCCTACTTCCCTGTTTGGGTATCGGTGTGACTTGAGCAATTTTCTAGTCTTTAGGTACCAATCTTCCTGTGAGCGAGTGGTTGTATATACTTGCTAAATATGGAGCTATTTTATCAGCATACACTGAGAGGAACCTGACTGGTATACAATCTGGACCGGAGGCCGGGGCTTTATTAAGTGATTTCAGCTGCTTCGTTACTCATCGGTCCTGACTTCGACTCCAGCCTCAGCACGGACGCAGTCTCCGAGCCAACCCACAGTCTCCAGAGCCCCCACCTGCTGCTGCTCGCCGTCAGGGGTGTGTTAACGCCAGCTAGCCTGATGCTCTCGGGCATCGAATTAGGACAAAATCGGTGGGGCCGTTCATTGCGTGTCAGCGAGTTAGACCTTGGCCGCTTCGAGTCCGGGTAGCGTTTCAAAGCACTCGGTAATGGCCCCCTGTCTGCTCTGGTGATGTGTTGGCACATCCTACCTCAATAAGTCTGCCCAGCTGGTTGTGACCAATATTGACGTCGACCTGTGACGCTCCGTCAGCGGTTCCAGGCCTCAGGTGCTGGATGGCTTTGCTATATAGAACGTGGTGCCAATAAAAACTGTTTAGCTTCTGACAGCTTTTTCTAGCTTCGCCGTCGTCGCGGACTCAGCACTGTCCATTCCCTGAGATCACCCATTCTCGACGTCCTGACGCCCAGGTGGCCATCCTGCCATTTTTGGACGTCTACAAAGCTGTCAACAACCCAGCGCTATTTCACGGAAGATGCTTTTCTTCGCGTGTAACAGTCTATTAATGTCATCCTTGCTCCGGCCATCTTGTTTATGTTTCTTCTTGTATGAATAATACGGTATTTTTTCCTCTTCCCGCATTGAGGGTTGGGTTGTTCGGGGAAGGAGACCAGACAGCGAGGTCATCGCTCTCGTCGGATTAGGGAAGGATGGGAAAGGAAGTCGGCCGTGCCCTTTCAGAGGAGCCTCCCCGGCATTTGCCTGCAGTGATTGAAGGAAATCACGGAAAACCTAAATCAGGATGGCCGGACGCGGGATTGAACCGTCGTCCTCCCGAATGCGAGTTTCTCGCATTGAAATTATTATTGTTAATCTGTATCTTGTACTACATATCTGTCCATTACTTTCAAAAGATCCGAGTGTATCACCCAGCCAGAGGGGAACATTGCCTGCGATCTGTATTTTTCTGATTCCGATGGAGCGTTGAAGGAGACCAAACAGCTATCGTCGTCAGTCTCCTAGACAAGCCGCCATCCCCCCCCCCCCCCCCTCCCATCCACAACATGGAAGCAGTGCGATCATTCTCTCCGTGTGCAGATCCTGTGTTCAAGTGTGAGAAAAGGTTCTAAAGGCTTCGTGAAGCGTATCTGAGGCGGAACGTGGGAATCACGCCGGTACAAACCTAATGGATGTACGACACCAACTATTTTTTGTAATATCTTTGGGAAAACAGCGATCTTATAACCTATATAAAACCAGTGAAGAAAACAGTCTGTATTGCGATGATTATTTTATTAAATTGACCAATTCGGCCTAGTAATTTCAGCGACTGAGGTCAAATGACTGTTCCACGCATCGTCAACTTCAGCTGATGGTGCTGTCTGAAGATGGCCTAAGCGTAAACCGAAACCGGTCATTTTAATAAAATAACCATCGCGATCAAGACCGTTTTATCATTGATTTTATGTAGAAAACCGCCTGAAAACCACATCCAGGCTGTCCGGCAAGCTGACCCTTCGTCGTTAATCCGCCGGGCAGGTTCGATCCATAGCCGGAGTATCTCCCCATCTCAAAAGCGGTAGCTTGAACACACGCGGCTACCAGGCCGGGTGATCCGTTGACTTGACATCTGTTCCTTCTTTACTTCCATTTAACAGATAGTAAACATAAATCTAAAAAACCTCCTGAAAGTACAGGGTTATTACAAATGATTGAAGCGATTTCACAGCTCTACAATAAGTTTATTATTTGAGATATTTTTACAATGCTTTGCACACACATACAAAAACTCAAAAAGTTTTTTTAGACATTCACAAATGTTCGATATGTGCCCCTTTAGTGATTAGGCAGACATCAAGCCGATAATCAAGTTCCTCCCACACCCGGTGCAGCATGTCCCCATCAATGAGTTCGAAAGCATCGTTGATGCGAGCTCGCAGTTCTGGCACGTTTCTTGGTAGAGGAGGTTTAAACACTGAATCTTTCACATAACCCCATAGAAAGAAATCGCATGGGGTTAAGTCGGGAGAGCGTGGAGGCCATGACATGAATTGCTGATTATGATCTGCACCACGACCGATCCATCGGTTTTCCAATCTCCTGTTTAAGAAATGCCGAACATCATGATGGAAGTGCGGTGGAGCACCATCCTGTTGAAAGATGAAGTCGGCGCTGTCGGTCTCCAGTTGTGGCATGAGCCAATTTTCCAGCATGTCCAGATACACGTGTCCTGTAACGTTTTTTTCGCAGAAGAAAAAGGGGCCGTAAACTTTAAACCGTGAGATTGCACAAAACACGTTAACTTTTGGTGAATTGCGAATTTGCTGCACGAATGCGTGAGGATTCTCTACTGCCCAGATTCGCACACTGTGTCTGTTCACTTCACCAATAAGAGAAAATGTTGCTTCATCACTGAAAACAAGTTTCGCACTGAACGCATCCTCTTCCATGAGCTGTTGCAACCGCGCCGAAAATTCAAAGCGTTTGACTTTGTCATCAGGTGTCAGGGCTTGTAGCAATTGTAAACGGTAAGGCTTCTGCTTTAGCCTTTTCCGTAAGATTTTCCAAACCGTCAGCTGTGGTACGTTTAGCTCCCTGCTTGCTTTATTCGTCGACTTCCGCGGGCTACGCGTGAAACTTGCCCGCACGTGTTCAACCGTTTCTTCGCTCACTGCAGGCCGACCCGTTGATTTCCCCTTACAGAGGCATCCAGAAGCTTTAAACTGCGCATACCATCGCCGAATGGAGTTAGCAGTTGGTGGATCTTTGTTGAACTTCGTCCTGAAGTGTCGTTGCACTGTTATGACTGACTGATGTGAGTGCATTTCAAGCACGACATACGCTTTCTCGGCTCCTGTCGCCATTTTGTCTCACTGCGCTCTCGAGCGCTCTGGCGGCAGAAACCTGAAGTGCGGCTTCAGCCGAACAAAACTTTATGAGTTTTTCTACGTATCTGTAGTGTGTCGTGACCATATGTCAATGAATGGAGCTACAGTGAATTTACGAAATCGCTTGAATCATATGTAATAGCCATGTACTTTTACGTCTACATTACTTTGTGAGTCTGTAAATAAACGAAGAGAACACAAGTAAGGATAATTAAATAAAAAGGAAAAATTCGATCTCGAACACAGGTATGTTCGTTTTTTTCCTTCTATTGTTCCTCGAATGAAGATTTCATTTTTAAACGTAATTGAAGGATGCACATGGAGATATAAGAGATAAGTGGCTGGGGTCTCGTGATTAACATGTACACAGGTTACGACTTATAGAAGGGTTTTCTGAGTCGAATGAGGCATAGTGATGTTGGTATTGAGGAGGTGCACTCATAAGATGATCACTCGGTCGCTCATCAACGTCATTCAAGATTCAGCCGCCCCAGAAAACCAGCACGTGCTGCTTCACTATTGATATTTCTGCTGTATAGCACATCTAAGATGTGGATTTCCAATCGGAAAATGATAAATGATTAGACATTCGCTTTGAAATGAGAACTATACTACCTCATAAAAAGTATCAGGCACCATTATCTACCGCGAAATTGACAAATAGACGTCAGAGGCCGATACGCCATTATAAAAGGATTCTCGAAGTGTTGCACAGGCAGTAGAGAAGCAGGAACAGCATAAAGGGTCAGTCACGAGAGCTGAGTGACTTCGAAATCAGTTCTTCAAGTACTCTATATTCACTGACTGTCAACCATTAAAATCGTCCAATATACTTGTATACACATGGCATGGATTTTAATGTCTGACATGTGCTGAAGGACAGACATTTGTAATACCTCTCCACCTCCCGCCTCCCGCGTAGTATTAGTCTTAAGGCCAACCAAAATTTCAATTGTGAAAATAAAAACTTGCTACAAACAGTGACGAATATAAATTCATTTAAAACACTCTACATGGTTTTGAACCGCAGCCATGAGAAGTTAAACAATGAAATTAGTTGTAGTAAAGGTAAATGACAGACTGATAACAATCGACGGAAGGCTCCTGAGGGAACATCATTCATCCACGAAAGTTATACAGAAATCATTAATCGTTCAATTCGTCAGTCTAGAAAGTTTACTAGGTAGGATTAATATGAGAGAAAGAGGCGATCCAAACGAGAGCTGTCGGTTTCCTTTAGTAAGAGAGCATTTTGAACATGATCATACAAGTGCTATGTTATTCATAAAATTTCGGAATCATACGTTGACAGAAGAGCTAATGTATTAATTCCTTTCACTTAGTTCTTTCCAGATTACCATGCCATGAAATTAAAGGCACATTGACAGTAGCTTTCGCCGCTCGGAATACGGTACAGTATAGAATGGTAGTTGTTTCTGAAGAACCTCTCACTGTATATGGTGTAATGACTTTGGGAGTATATAAAAGTAGATAACTACCAGATAACACACAGCAAACAACTGAATGAAGTTATTTCATAATGACAATAAGTATTTACAAGCATATATGTCCCGAAGAATTCTAAGTACATCATTTGTTACTAAAAGCGTTTAATTTTTTATATGGTTGTGTCATCTCCTTAAAACTAACATCTCCTCTACGGATCTGCTGTATAGCATTTTGTGATACATCGAAGTTTGTCCCAATAAAAGATTTTATATTCCTTCAAGATGGGGCACCGACTAAAGATTTTATTTTAAATCTAAGAAGGCATTCTGAAATATCTCGAGACATCACTACATTGTAAACTGATAATGGCTGCATCTAACTGTTGTCGCTAATAAAATTTACTTCCACTTTCACTTTTACATTACAATGAGATAGAGCTCCACAATCTCCCTAGGTACAGTTTCACATATATCTGTTATACGGCGACTTACCACACCTGATTTGGAAATTATTATTGTTAAAATGTACTTTAATAAGAGCTCAGGTATAAGGGCAACAGACTAGCTGTTCCAGAAAGAAATCTGTGTCCTTCGACTTACGGTGTTTGTTACGGACTTTTGACTTTGATCTCATTTTGTACATATTGGCAAACATTAAAATAAGGAGTTAGAGATTGGTGTTTACATTAAGGGGCTCCGGAAAGGCTCAAAATCATGAAAAGTTCAATTTTTACTTTTTTGCGTTTTCTGAATCTGCAGACTATTACCTTTTAATAGATATATAATTTATTCAATTCCGAAGACGACAACTATTTTTAAATTTTTTTTGAAATGTGTTCTACATGGGCGTGACCCACTGTGGCGCTGTTAAACTGCTGTCAAATGGTGTTATTATTAACGTCCGTGTTCATCAGGTACATTTTAGTGATGTCAGATAAAGTATGTGTTGTGGCTAAACCTATTTTCAGAGACTGAGCAGCACCTGAACTGTTGAAAAAGTGTATTCACGGGAAAACTCAAAACCCCAATGAAAGTGTAAATAGTGTTATATGGTCGAGAATCCCCAAGACTGTATTTGTTGGAATAGAAACACTTCACTTTGGTGTGTATGATGCTGTTGCGACTTTCAATGATGGCAACATTGTAAGGTGCAAGGTATTTAGAAATATGGGAATGAAGATAGGTTCTAACATGGTACGAGCGATGCTTGCTTTAGACAAGGAACGCCTTCGGGCTGCAGACAGGGCTGTAAAGAGTCTAGAAATACAAGCAAGAGTAAACAGGAGGAGGAACAAAAGGAAGCTGGAGGAGGAGTTTGCAGAGGATGAAGACAATCCATCCTATGGACCTGGAATGCACTAAGAAGTTAATCCAATCTTTGTCGCTCGATTCCCAAAACTTTTATTTTCTCATACTAATTACATGTTTTCTAAGGCTCTTCCAAACATATTTGTTTCAAACTTTCAGTAAATGTTACACAGTACCTTCTGCATAATTTAACACAGCCTTTTTCCAAAAAACTGTATATTTTTGAATATATAAATAAAAAATTGCAAAAAATGTTGTGAATTTTCATTACAATTGAAAAAAAAATCATCTTTCATAACTGAACTAAAATTTGATAAAATCCCTGTGTTAAGTTGTAGCCCATATTCCAATAAATAATCTGTAAAAAGTTCAACTTCCTACCTCAAATACTTTGTGAGGAAAGATGTAATTTATAAGCGTTATTTTAACATTGCAATTATAGGGCGTTCCGGAGCCCCTTAACCTGCGATCACTCCCGAGTATTCGTAAATAGTAAGATTGCTTCCTGTGACAGGCGTCCGTATTCGGACAGAAAAAACGTCCAGTTTTACAGAAGTGGTGTGGCATATTATATAGAGAGGCAGGGAGTGTGTGACCCCAGCAGCAGCAGCAGCAGCAGCAGCGGGGCAGAGGGAGGCGCGACTGCGAGGAAGGGCGTGTCGGCGTGCGATAATAGAGACACGCTGCCGGAAATTTAATTTCCGCCCCAGGTCTGAATCACCTCGCCTCTCCTGTCGTTCTCAGCAAATCGGCGCGCAGGAAATACCGTGCCTCACAGAATACTGCTCTTCACGTCAAGAGGCAAGCACGAGCTGAAAGGAGAAGCGACGCGGGGGAAAAATAAACTGCAGGGCCGGAGCGACCGATACCCGCCTCAACAGGTTACCCGAACACCCACGCGTACTGCCGAACATGATCAACGTATGTTTTTGACAGCAGAATTTTTCTTATGCGTTTAAATGAAGTAAATAACAATACAGTACATACGGAGTGACCCAGTAACCTCCCTTCCGTCACTTATCGACCTTAATGACAGTGAAAAATCAAGCCGCGTGAACCTAATGGAAATTTGGGAAAAGCAATCGTCACCGAAGTTAATCTGTCGGTAAAGAGGGTGGAAGGGTTACATCTAAATGAAAGGAAAAATGCAAATGAGATTGGTGGAAATTAAATTTGAAAAAGGGTGAAGTTAATAAAGAAAGTAAATGTGCGGTCGTTACGTTAACAATTTACTGGAATTAATTAGATATTTGAGATTTGGGGAACATTATGGTCGCCAGTCCTATGGACAACTACTATAATAACTGAAAAAGAACTAGAGGTTGACATGTGCTGTGTGAAAACTGAATGTTGGTCAGAAGTAATAAATGTCGCTACACTAAGAAAAAGAATTAATAAAACCGGAAAATATAAAATTAATTTAGTGACTGAAATTAATAGTGAACTGTGTTTCTGAAGCACTACGAAGTAAAATGAAATAAGGATAGTCTTGGGCTACCTCAACTATCATCTCAAAAGCTACTTGATTCTACGCAATTTAGAAATAAGAGATTTAACTTTGAACTTGAATTTAATGATTCTGAACAATTAACAATAGTAAAATTTAGTACGTACCAAGCTGAGCTGCAGTCACAGGTAAGCTAAAATATGGTAACAAAACTCGCACTCTTAATTTGTGCTTGTGTAATCTAAATATTGTAGCCAGCTACGAATACTTTAAGTGAACTTTGAAATTAAAGCAGTGAAATGGAATGATATTACTTTAATGCTGGCGTTTCAATTTCAACGACACTCGTGTTCATTTCGGAAAAGGAAGGGACCCTGCTTGGTAATGCAATTGGGACTTTGAGCAACAAAGGTTCATGCTAAGTTGCTGTATTTTAGTGATGCAAATGGAACAGTTTGAAAAGCTGAGGTGTGCCATACAGTGCTAAAACTTTACGTGCTTCCAGTCTTCCTTGTTGGTTGATTAAAGGTTTGAAGTCGTCGATTGAGGAAGTGGCGACAGTCACTCATTGTCGGCTGTCGCTGTTGCAGAAGCTGGATGTTGGCGCGCCTTCTCGACACGGTCACCAGACGAAACGGGCTCTTGATGTGCGCCAGCTAATGCTTCCCGTCCGCGACACCGTGTCAGAAACTATCATAGCAAGTCGAGCGCAATTACATGCTACCAAACCCCGAAAGCGCGGCAACTCGCGGGAGCGTCATACAACACACCTGCTCTACCGCTCTACTCCAGCCAGACTCTGCTCCGCTAGCGATCTACGCGGCACAGTTAACACTACCAAACAACACTAAACACTTTGGTTCTCTACATCTACATCTACATCCATACTCCGCAAGCCACCTGACGGTGTGTGGTGGAGGGTACCTTGAGTACCTCTATCGGTTCTCCCTTCTATTCCAGTCTCGTATTGTTCGTGGAAAGAAGGATTGTCGGTATGCCTTTGTGTGGGCTCTAATCTCTCTGATTTTAACCTCATGGTCTCTTCGCGAGATATACGTAGGAGGGAGCAATATACTGCTTGACTCTTCGGTGAAGGTATGTTCTGGAAACTTTGACAAAAGCCCGTACCGAGCTACTGAGCGTCTCTCCTGCAGAGTCTTCCACTGGAGTTTATCTATCATCTCCGTAACGTTTTCGCGATTACTGAATGATCCTGTAACGAAGCGCGCTGCTCTCCGTTGGATCTTCTCTATATCTTCTATCAACCCTATCTGGTACGGATCCCACACTGCTGAGCAGTATTCAAGCAGTGGGCGAACAAGCGTACTGTAACCTACTTCCTTTGTTTTCGGATTGCATTTCCTTAGGATTCTTCCAATGAATCTGTCTGGCATCTGCTTTACCGACACTCAACATTATATGATCATTCCATTTTAAATCACTCCTAATGCGTACTCCCAGATAATTTATGGTATTAACTGCTTCCAGTTGCTGACCTGCTATTTTGTAGCTAAATGATAAAGGATCTATCTTTCTGAGTATTCGCAGCACATTACACTTGTCTACATTGAGATTCAGTTGCCATTCCCTGCACCATGCGTCAATTCGTTGCAGATCCTCCTGCATTTCAGTACAATTTTCCATTGTTACAACCTCTCGATACATCACAGCATCATCTGCAAAAAGCCTCAGTGACCTTCCGATGTCATCCACCAGGTCATTTATGTATATTGTGAATAGCAACGGTCCTATGACACTCCCCTGCGGCACACCTGAAATCACTCTTACTTCGGAGGACTTCTCTCCATTGATAATGACATGCTGCGTCCTGTTATCTAGGAACTCCTCAATCCAATCACACAATTGGTCTGATAGTCCATCTGCTCTTACTTTGTTCATTAAACGCCTGTGGGGAACTGTATCGAACGCCTTGCGGAAGTCAAGAAACACGGCATCTACCTGTGAACCCGTGTCTATGGCCTCTGAGTCTCGTGGACGAATAGCGAGAGCTGGGTTTCACACGACCGTCTTTTTCGAAACCCATGCTGATTCCTACAGAGTAGATTTCTAGTCTCCAGAAAAGTCATTATACTCGAACACAATACGTGTTCCAAAATTCTACAACTGATCGACATTAGAGATATAGGTCTATAGTTCTGTACATCTGTTCGACGTCCCTTCTTGAAAACGGGGATGACCTGTGCCCTTTTCCAATCCTTTGGAACGCTACGCTCTTCTAGAGACCTACGGTACACCTCTGCAAGAAGAGGGGCAAGTTCCTTCGCGTACTCTGTGTAAAATTGAACTGGTATCCCATCAGGTCCAGAGGCCTTTCCTCCTTTGAGCGATTTTAATTGTTTCTCTATCCCTCTGTCGTCTATTTCGATATCTACCATTTTGTCATCTGTGCGACAATCTAGAGAAGGAACTACAGTGCAATCTTCCTCTGTGAAACAACTTTGGAAAAAGACATTTAGTATTTCGGCCTTTAGTCCGTCATCCTCTGTTTCAGCACCATCTCGGTCACAGAGTGTCTGGACATTTTGTTTTGATCCACCTACCGCTTTGACATAAGACCAAAATTTCTTAGGATTTTCTCCAAGTCAGTACATAGAACTTTACTTTCGAATTCATTGAACGCCTCTCGCATAGCCCTCCTCACACTACATTTCGCTTCGCGTAATTTTTGTTTGTCTGCAAGGCTTTGGCTATGTTTATGATTGCTGTGAAGTTCCCTTCGCTTGCGCAGCAGTTTTCTAACTCGGTTGTTGTACCACGGTGGCTCTTTTCCATCTCTTACGATCTTGCTTGGCACATACTCATCTAACGCATTATGTACGACGGTTTTGAACTTTGTCCACTGATCCTCAACACTATCTGTACTTGAGACAAAACTTTTGTGTTGAGCCGTCAGGGACTCTGAAATCTGCTTTTAGTCACTTTTTCTAAACAGAAAAATCTTCCTACCCTTTTTAATATTCCTATTTACGGCTGAAATCATCGATGCCGTAACCGCTTTATGATCGCTGATTCCCTGTTCTGCATTAACTTTTTCAAATAGTTCGGGTCTGTTTGTCACCAGAAGGTCTAATATGTTATCGCCACGGGTCGGTTCTCTGTTTAACTGCTGAAGGTAGTTTTCAGATAAAGCACTTAAAAAAATTTCACTGGATTCTTTGCCCCTGCCACCCGTTATGAACGTCTGAGTCTCCCAGTCTATATCCGGCAAATTAAAATCTCCACCCAGAACTATAACATGGTGGGGAAATCTACTCGAAATATTTTCCAAATTATCCTTCAGGTGCTCAGCCACAACAGCTGCTGAGCCAGGGCGCCTATAGAGACATCCAATTACCATGTCTGAGCCTGCTTTAACCGTGACCTTCATCCAAATCATTTCACATTTCGGATCTCCGTCAATTTCCTTCGATACTATTGCACTTCTTATCGCTATAAACACGCCTCCTCCTTCACTGTCCAGCCTGTCTCTGCGGTATACATTCCAATCTGAGTTCTCCACACGACCTATCGATGTATTCGTTCGATAGCATAGTTTTCCCTAGGCAAGACCCAGCGTAAAAATACAAATAATATTTACAAAACAAACCAGTTATACATCGACATAAATGCATAAATCTATATATACAAATTGGAATACAATTACAATGTTTAAAGACACAGAAACGTCATATCTTCAGGTAAGAAAATAAGGAAAAATTCATAGTACAGTAGATGGAAATAGGAGGATATGCATTTCCGTTAACATTTGTCAGTGCACTAATTCATGGAAAAATGTAGGTTGAGAGATGTAAAGTGACACACAAGCCCGAATTGATGTGGAGTTTTATTGAAACCAAAAATGAGTGCAGATACTGGTTAACAGATGGCGTTGGGCAGCAACACATCAGTGTCACCGCTTGAGAACCGTGTATAAAATGAGCTGTAATGAGCTGTTAGTAGCCGTCGATTTTGTGACGCTGAGAGCATTTGCGGTGTTTGCAGTTCCAAAAATGTGGGAAGACGACGGTTGATTGTCTAACGTGTTGTGAACCGATCAGCAGATTCAGGGTCCTTCTGGATGAAAGCACATGGTACAACAGAAGTCTAGGTGAACTGGTGATGTAAACATCGTATTATCATTAGGAAAGCTGTATTTTAAAGGTCCGCAGTTCGTGGTCGTGCGGTAGCGTTCTCGCTTCCCACGCCCGGGTTCCCGGGTTCGATTCCCGGCGGGGTCAGGGATTTTCTCTGCCCCGTGATGACTGGGTGTTGTGTGCTGTCCTTAGGTTAGTTAGGTTTACGTAGTACTAAGTTCTAGGGGACTGATGACCATAGATGTTAAGTCCCACAGTGCTCAGAGCCATTTTCTGTAGTTTAAAGAAATAGTAAACACATTGACCTTACCAAAAGTCTAGAAGTGATTGTTCTTGTCGCAACTCTCTGGGGTGGTCTCGGACAAACACAGTGTGTCCCTGAGTGACTCAGTACCTCCGCGCTACTCGATTGCGTTGCGTGATTACGGCCAACACAGAGCTGTGATGACGTATGCCTCTGCGTCGTGGTGATTGCACATTGATAAAGAATGTTGATCTGATGTCGGGTTCAATGAAAATAAACAGGAACTGCCCAGACCTCCGTCCTCATCGCATCGTCCCAAGCCTGATTGATAAACACCTGCTGGAAGGTACGACTTTTATACAGGATGGTGCTCCAACCCATACAGATGTGAAAGATCTCTTCCGCACTTCATTTGGTGACGACCGCGTGCAAAGCCGCCCCTTCCGTCATGTTTGGCCTCCCAGCTCCCCAGACCTCAGTCTGTGTGACTATCGGTTGAGGGTTACCTGAAGTCGCAAGTCTACCGCGATCTTTCGATCAAATTAGGGACGTTAAAATACATCCTACTGCAATATCTCACCACAATTACTGACACGTGGTACAGTGCCGTTCACAGCATTGTCCCTCGACTACAGGTGTTGTTTATGAATAACGCCTGACGTACTGAGCGTTTGTGATTAGGAATATCGTCTCTTCTAAAACCCAGTTTCTATGCTAATTATTGCTCTTGTATCATACGAAGCGCCATCTGTTGGCCATTCTGTGCACTTTTTCAGGTTCCAGTAAAACCCCATGTCATTGCAAGAATATGTATCAATTTTTATCTCTTTACCTACAGTATTTCGTGAAATATTGAATTTTGAAGTGTTAATGTGCGGTTGTGGTCACCCTTTGTTTTGTAGAGACTATTCTTGGTAAAACCGAAACAGAGCAGTGAATGCAGAGCTTAACAATTAACTCTGTCCACTGTCTTTCCATAGCGTTGTTACTTTGCCAACGCACATTTATAAGTCATAGCTTCATCATCATGGGTCTGAAACTTGCAGTGTGTTCACCGAACACTGTGCAAACCACATGTGACACTTACTTCATTCGATGTCCTATTTTGCAGTTATGATGTGATAACAGCAAAATTCGAAGAAATGCAAAAAGTTCTAGCAACAGTATATACAGCGCGTGTTTTACAAAGCCGCGCCTGATTAGCCGAGCGATCTCAGGCTACTACTTTCGCGCCATGTATCGCTCGCCGCGAAGTGGTGAGTGTTGAGCGCCATGAGCATGGAGGGTGGAAACACACACCGGCTGGAGAGTGTGCAATATTGCACGGACAAGCAAGTATCACGGTTGGAAGACCGAGTGCCTTGGTGTGCTCCGCTCGGTAGTGGGTTTATGGACTGGCACTAGGTGGAGCCTAGCGGAACTGTGCTCCAATGACAGCATGATCGGGCAATGTGTATGGACGCATATATAATGACTAGGGCCTGGATTTAAATGACAAGTCATATTTTTTTCTGAACTATAGGGTGAATTTTAGAACAATTTATACACAAATCTAGGCATTTTAGTGTCGAAAAATGTAATTTGCTGGTACATATAAAGCCATATTTCAACATACACTCCTGGAAATTGAAATAAGAACACCGTGAATTCATTGTCCCAGGAAGGGGAAACTTTATTGACACATTCCTGGGGTCAGATACATCACATGATCACACTGACAGAACCACAGGCACATAGACACAGGCAACAGAGCATGCACAATGTCGGCACTAGTACAGTGTATATCCACCTTTCGCAGCAATGCAGACTGCTACTCTCCCATGGAGACGATCGTAGAGATGCTGGATGTAGTCCTGTGGAACGGCTTGCCATGCCATTTCCACCTGGCGCCTCAGTTGGACCAGCGTTCGTGCTGGACGTGCAGACCGCGTGAGACGACGCTTCATCCAGTCCGAAACATGCTCAATGGGGGACAGATCCGGAGATCTTGCTGGCCAGGGTAGTTGACTTACACCTTCTAGAGCACGTTGTGTGGCACGGGATACATGTGGACGTGCATTGTCCTGTTGGAACAGCAAGTTCCCTTGCCGGTCTAGGAATGGTAGAACGATGGGTTCGATGACGGTTTGGATGTACCGTGCACTATTCAGTGTCCCCTCGACGATCACCAGTGGTGTACGGCCAGTGTAGGAGATCGCTCCCCACACCATGATGCCGGGTGTTGGCCCTGTGTGCCTCGGTCGTATGCAGTCCTGATTGTGGCGCTCACCTGCACGGCGCCAAACACGCATACGACCATCATTGGCACCAAGGCAGAAGCGACTCTCATCGCTGAAGACGACACGTCTCCATTCGTCCCTCCATTCACGCCTGTCGCGACACCACTGGAGGCGGGCTGCACGATGTTGGGGCGTGAGCGGAAGACGGCCTAACGGTGTGCGGGACCGTAGCCCAGCTTAATGGAGACGGTTGCGAATGGTCCTCGCCGATACCCCAGGAGCAACAGTGTCTCTAATTTGCTGGAAGGTGGCGGTGCGGTCCCCTACGGCACTGCGTAGGATCCTACGGTCTTGGCGTGCATCCGTGCGTCGCTGCGGTCCGGTCCCAGGTCGACGGGCACGTGCACCTTCCGCCGACCACTGGCGACAACATCGATGTACTGTGGAGACCTCACGCCCCACGTGTTGAGCAATTCGGCGGTACGTCCACCCGGCCTCCCGCATGCCCACTATACGCCCTCGCTCAAAGTCCGTCAACTGCACATACGGTTCACATCCACGCTGTCGCGGCATGCTACCAGTGTTAAAGACTGCGATGGAGCTCCGTATGCCACGGCAAACTGGCTGACACTGACGGCGGCGGTGCACAAATGCTGCGCAGCTAGCGCCATTCGACGGCCAACACCGCGGTTCCTGGTGTGTCCGCCGTGCCGTGCGTGTGATCATTGCTTGTACAGCCCTCTCGCAGTGTCCGGAGCAAGTATGGTGGGTCCGACACACCGGTGTCAATGTGTTCTTTTTTCCATTTCCAGGAGTGTATTTTAGTAATAGGCCATATTTCCGCTAACTTTTAGTGTAATAGCTCACATTTCCGTCAACTTTTGCCAAAAATGCATATACCGTTTTTCTGGTATCTTATGGGACACACAAATAAGAAAATGAGTATGTTGCTCACGAGACAATATTTAACGTGCTATTATGAAAGATAAACAATTAAATTAGTACACAGCTTTATTTCTCAGGACTGTAGCAGAAAATCAGTGTACCTCAACAGTCGTTTCGCGAACATAAAACACTGTTGCGCAGAGTCGACATTACGCTGTCAGAGCCAAGAAAGGCCGCTTCTGCCGTAATAATCATCGCAGTCGTACAGGTGTTCCCAGTAACCAGTTTGAATACAGCCTTTGTCTTGTTCAACATGCCGAAAGCAAAGTGCTCCGACAGCATGAAGTTGCGAGGATGTGTTCGAGAATTTGGAGAGAAGTTCTTTAGTACCGTAAGGAAAATATTATTTTGTAAACTGTGTGAAGTTAAAGTTAGTGCAGAAAAGCGCTTTACTGTGCAACAACACTGTAATACTGCTAAACACACCAGCTGTGTGAAACTAAGTGCTGAAAATAACAGCAGGCGAACGCTGTTATTTGAACAGACAGGTCAATCGTCAATCGTTCAATTATTCTGCAAGGATTTGATGGTGTCCTGCAACATCCCATTGGAAAAGCTGAAGAATCCACGCTTCAGACGGTTCTTAGAGAAGTACACAACACATCCAGTTCCAGATGAACCTACACTGAGAAAGAACTATTTATCCGTATGCTACAATGATGTGCTCAACAAAATACGAATTACTATTGCTGAGCAAAAGATCTGGCTGTCGATAGATGAAACTATGGAAATTAGTGGGCGATATATTGCAAATGTTGTTGCTGGTGTTCGAAAAGTTGATGGCCCTGGAGATATGTTCCTACTAACGTCTGAAGTTCTCGGTATAGTAAACAATTCGACCGTTGCTATTTTGTTTGACAACTCTCTGAAGCTACTGTGGCCGGATGGTGTGAAAAGATACAACGTTTTGCTTCATATATGGCTAAAGCAGCCAAAGGGCTTCAGCTACTCTATCCCAGTATGGTGTACGCCACTTGCCTTGAACATGCATTGCACAGAGTTGCCGGATAGGTGCGATCAAAGTACCCTGACGTGGACAAATTAATTTCCTAGGACAAGAAAATCTACGTGAAGGCTCCGCTACGTGTGCAGAAATTCAAGGAACAAGCACCTTCAACGTCCCTCCCACCTAAACCTGTTCTTACACGATGGTGGTCGTGGCTTACTGCTGCTATTACTACACCAACTACACCCAAATAAAGACAATCTTCTGTGAGCTTGATAGCGATGAATCAAGTGCTATCAAAATTCTGAAAGAAGTTTTTACAGATACATTGTCTCAAAACTTGGCATACATCAACGCCCATTTTTCAGTGATATAAAAAGCCATCAAACGACTGGAAGCTGTTGGCACTCAGCTATGTGAGGCCCTGAGTATTGTGCAACACGTGCAGAGTGAGTTGGGTCGAGCTCGTGGTCATGTGGCTGACAAAGTGAAAACCAAATTGCAAAGCATTCTCCAACGGAATCCTGGATATTCTACACGCTACAAAATTAGTGACAGACTTCTAGGCAATGCCGCAACGTTTGAAGATACTGAAACATAGCTGAATTCCAGTGACCTGGCTGCCTTCAAACACGCTCCGGTGACGTCTTGTGAAGTTGAGAGGAGCTTTTCCGGGTAGAAAACTATCCTCAGCGACAACCGAAGGTCTTTGACAATGGAAAACTAAAAATGCACCTTGTGATCCAGTGCAACTTTGCAGATACTGAAGATTGACATACGGTATTAAATAATGTGAAACCCTTTAAATACTATGTAGAGATAAAAACATTGTTTCACTGTTTCGATAGACGATCTTTTCACTGTACTTTGTGTTTAGAAAATAAAACACCTCTGCAATTAATTCACTGTCCATGAAACGTTGCTATGAGGTACTATCGCTCGATGCGTAGAAAATGGTGTGGTGACTCGTCGTGCATTATACTCAGAAGTGTGAGGGTAACGTTCTCCAATAGTACTGGTAATTCAGCGCGCAGGAATCGGTGATAAGAGGACCTGTTTATCTGTGTCGTAGGGTGTGTGGCCCCATGAGTACGTCACTGACAAATTGTGCCCTTATGTTGATACTGAAGCGATCTTGATACCTCTCCTAAATGATTGCTCCAAGGTTATATGTGAATCTTGCCTCATGGTTGAACATGTCTGTCGTTTCTTTTCCAGTCCCAGTTGCACACGTGCAAATGTTACACAATAACTCGTCACAAGTAAAGCGGCACATAGTTCATCAGGTATTGGATCCTGGTCATATGGTTACATTAAATTTTCTTATATTTCAACCAATACTTCCTCCAGCACGAACATGAAGTATTTTTTAAACTAGTGTATTCTTCTGTGGTTCCTTATACGTTCCACCAAAACTTACGGAATTGCAGTGAGGAAAGTGCAATTAGGAATGAAGTTTAACGCACGCAGGCACGCGTTTCCGGCGCGTTGACTTCGCAGTCAAGGTCCTTGCATAACAATTGAAGCCGTGTTGTTGAAGGTGTGAAAAGACGGTAGAGGGATTTCATGTTCAGATTTTCCCAGATACAGGCTGTTGGGACCAGGGAGTCGCCACCATCCACCTCCTAGAGCTACGGCGCGGAAACGCTGCACTCAGCCTATATTTATACCAACACATGATCAGGGGATTGCACCACAGACTTTAGCCTTCCTTTTTACATATCACATCTCTGTGATAATCCAACACACAGAACTTTCAGTAATTATTCCTACGAGTTCCGAAGCTGTTGGGAGCTTGTTTTATTTTGCAAAGACTTTATTTTGCAAGAGACTTAAGCTTCACTGAACTTGAGTAAGCTTTTCTTCACTCCGCAGCCAACTTATTTACGTTGTTTCTAGATTGGTTTACTGGTCGCAGTTTACAAACATGTAATGCAGTAGATCGGGTCACCATTTAGGTCTCTCAACGGTACTGAATAATCTGAGAAAAAAAAAACTACCGGCTGGCCTATTGGAGGAACAACTCTTGAAAATTAATTCTGCCAGATGGGAAAATAGTGGAAGATACAGTTACATGCTTTTGACCACTGAGTGGCAGTTCCAGGCAGACTGAAAGTGTGCAGACCGGAACACAAACACAGGGTCATCGCCTGTTTACGGGAAAGTGACGTACCTACTGAACTGTCCAAGTGCAACTCATGACCCATCCTTACAACTAGAACAATGAACTACAGGACTTATTTGAAATCTGGAGAGCAATACAGTGGCTATATCCGAAAATGGGCTTCTACTGATACTGATTGGCCGCCTAAATAACCCGAGCTACTGCTTTAGAACTTTCGAATATCACTGAAAAATGTCTCAATAACTAGTTATTGTCACTGTCAATAACAATTACTCGAAATGCTACATTCTTGTTTCCTACAGTTTCAGCGAAATAATTCGATACTTAACTCTTGCTTCTGTTGAACCTGCACGCCGGTAGTCCCACGCTTGACCTAGCCATCGAGAGGTGATGTAAGACACACTCGCATACATCCACATTCACATGAAAACTGGTAGAGTTGTAAAATCACAGTGACTTTTATACAACTACATAACAAAAATCTAGGAAAAGATAGGTTCCTACTTATCGTAAGGAACGCGCTTTAAGTTGCAGACAGACACAGTGAAAAGAAACTTACACAAAGCTTTCGGCCACAGCCTTCGTCAGCATTACGATAGATAGCAGCCTATCCATTCCTACGTTGTTGATAATCTTACGTCGAGTTTCCATTCTTTGACACAACTACTCAAATACATAAATTGTTTCTTTGGTTTACACTGAATTGCTGAGTGTATTTTAGTGCATCTGTTATTGCGTGGCACTATGAATGTATCAATTAATGAGAGCTGTTAACATTTATTGAAAAATCCGTACATAGGCGCATGTTAAGTGGAATGAGGTTTGCACCATCAAATGTCCATCGATTACACGGTTTCACTGGCAGCATTAACAGTGTGGCAACAACATTTAACTGTGAGGTACATCTGGGTCTGAGTAGAAATAAAATAAATTTTGTCAACAGATTTTCTTTTTAATAACTGTCTCTAAACTTCAATGACTTTTGCATTTATTTAACTCAAGTTTAAGTCCGCAGGGAAAGTCTGTTGCGACATAAATATTTACTGAGTTGTAGCCAAGAAAGGATAACGTTCTACGAGCCGGAGCGTGGAATGTCAGGAGTTTGAACGCTCACTCTAGATATAGTAGGAGTCCGTGAGTGAAGAGGAAGAAAGACAAGGATTTCTTGACAGATGAGTAGAGGATAATATCAACAGCAGCAGAAAATTGTACAACGGGAGTAGGATTCGTTATGAATAGGAAGGTAGGGCAGACAATATGTAACTGTGAACAGTTGAGTGATAGGGTTGTTCTTATCAGAATCGACAGCAAGCCAACACCGCAACGATATTTCCTGTATACATGCCGACGTCGCAAGCTGAAGATGAAGAGATAGAAAAAGAGTATGAGGATATTGAAAGGTAATACGGCTCATAATGGGAGATGAAAGTCTAATAGTCATGGGGGACTGGAATGCAGTTGTAGGGGAAGGAGTAGAAGAAAAGGTTACAAGAGAATATGAGCTTGAGACAAGGAATGATATAGAAGAAAGACTAATTGAGTTCTGTATCACGTTTCAGGTAGTAATAGTGAACACTCTGTTCAGGAATCACACGACGAGGTGGTATACTTGGAAAAGGCCGCGTGATACGCGAAGATTTAAGTTAGATTACATCATAGTCAGACGGCAATTCCGAAATCAGATACTGGATTGTAAGGTGTACCCAGAAGCAGATATAGACTCAGAACACAATATACTAGTAATGAAGAGTAGGCTGAAGTTTAAGACATTAGTCCGGAGGAATCAATATGCAAAGAAGTGGAATACGGAGGAACTAAGGAACGACGAGATACGCATGAAGTTCTCTAAGGTTATAGATACAGTAATAAGGAATAGCTCGGTAGGCAGTATAGTTGAAGAGGAATGTACATCTCTAGAATGGGCCATCACAGAAGTTGGGATGGAAAACACAGGAACACACAAGGCAATTGCGAGGAAACCATGGGTAACAGCAGAAATACTTCAGTTAATCGATGAAAGGAGAAAGTACAAAATGTTCTGGGAAACTCAGGAATACAGAATTACAAGTCGCTGATGAATGAAATAAATGGGAAGTGCAGTGAAGCTAAGACGAAATGACTGCAGGAAAAATGTGAAGACATCGAAAAATAAATGACTGTCGGAAGAACAGAGTCAGCATACAAGAAAGTCAAAACAACCTTCGGCCACATTAAAAGCAAGGGTGATAACATTAAGAGTGCAACGGGAATTCAAAAAATGGTTCAAATTGCTCTGAGCACTATGGGACTTAACTGCTGTGGTCATTAGTCCCCTAGAACATCGAACTACTTAAACTTAACTAACCTAAGGACATCACACACATCCACGCCCGAGGCGGGATTCGAACCTGCGACCGTAGCGGCCGCGCGGTTCCGGACGGTAGCTCCTAGAACAGCTCGGTCACTCCGGCCGGCAACGGGAATTCCACTGTTAAATGTAGAGGAGAGAGCGGATAGGCGGAAATAATACATTGAAAGCCTCTATGAGGAGGAAGATTCGTTGGATGTGATAAAAGGATATACGGGAGTTGATTTAGAAGAGATAAGGGATCCAGTATTAGAATCAGAATTTAAAAGAGCTTTGGTGGACTTAAAATCAAATAAGGCAGAGGCATAGATAACATTCCATCAGAATTTCTAAAAGCATTGGGGGAAGTGGCAACAAAACGACTGTTCACGTTGGTGAGAAGAATGTATGAGTCTGGCGACATACAATCTGACTTTCGGAAAAGCATCATCCACAAAATTCCGAAGACGGTAAGAGCTCATAAGTGCAAGATTTATCCACAATCAGCTTAACAGCTTACAAAAATAATATACAAAAGAATGGAAAAGAAAACTGAAGATGCGCTAGATGACGATCAGTTGGGCTTTAGGAAACGTAAAGGCACAAGAGAAGCAATTTTGACATTGCAGTTAATAATGGAAGCAAGTCTAAAGAAAAATAAAGACACATTCATAGGATTTGTCGACCTGGAAAAAACGTTGGACAATGTAAAATGGCGCAAGATTTTCGAAATTCTCAAAGAGGAAGGGGTAATCTACAGGGAGAGAAGGGCCATATACAATACGTACAACAGCTAAGAGGGAATAATAAGAGTGGACGACCAAGACGAAATGCTCATATAAAAAAGGGTGTTAGACAAGGATGTAGCCTTTCTCCCAATTGTTCAATCTGTACATCGAGGAAGCAATGATGGAAATAAAAGAAAGTTTCAGGAGTGGAATTAAAATTCAAGGTGAAAGGAAATCAATGATACGATTCGCTGATGACGTTGCTATCCTGAGTAAACGGAAGAAGAATTACATGATCTGCTGAACGGAATTAACAGTCTAATGAGTACAGAGTATGGATTAAGAGTAAATCAAAGAAACACGAAGGTAATGAGAAGTAGTAGAAATGAGAAACAAACATCAGGTTTGATTGTCACGAAGTAGATGACGTTAAGAAATTCTGCTGCCTATGCAGTATAACAGCCCATGACGAACGGAGCAAGGAGAACATGAAAAGCAGACTAGCAATGGCAAAAAGGGCATTCCTGGCCAAGAGAACTCTACTAATATGAAATATTGGACTTAATTTGAGGACGAAATATCTGACAATGTACGTCTGGAGTGCAGCATTGTATGGTAGAGAAACATGGATTGCGGGAAAACCGGAACAGAAGAGAATCGAAGCATCTGAGATATTGTGCTACAGACGAATGTTGGTAATTAGGTTGTCTGATAAGGTAAGAATGAGGAAGTTCTGCGCGTAATCAGAGAGGAAAGGAATATGTGGAAAACACTACTAAGGAGAAGGGACAGGATGATAGGATATGTGTTAAGACGCGAGTGAATGACTTCCATGGTACTAGAGGGAGCTGTAGAGGGCAAAAACTGTAGAGGAAGACAGAGATTGGAAAAAAAACTCCTGCAACTATTTACGATCGTAGCACCTCAAATGTTTTTGCCGAAGCGTGGAGATGATAAAATGTCAGCGAGCTATCTTTTAAACAAACAAATTAGTTTAGTAAATACAAGTAACTCCTGCCACAGCTAAGTTGCGCCATCACCTCATTCTCACTGTTGCAATCTTTTAAGTTCTCATAGAAGTGGTACGGGGCTAGAATGTGCTGGAGCTGAGATACCAACTCGCTTTTATGCAAAACAATGGACGCCTATGTAGCCAGGCATTTCAATGAACTCTCACTTTTCAGGTAACATACGCTTTGATCCTCTAAACAGCTAATTTCGCAACAGATACTCCATTCACAGTCCAAACTCTCCATTCACAGTCCAAACTCTCTGAATATCGCTAAACAGTCACGCTTCAGTAACACAGTATGTACTCCCGAAATAATTCAGGTTCTTCCTCAGTCACTATAGAGCTGATAACTGCTCAGCTGCACTGTATCAGAAAATTTACCGTATACTCTTGTTCTGTGGTGACGACTGATTCTTTCGTGTTCTTTTGATGCCTTCATTCTTTTGTGGTTTTACGTCGATTCACCGTCGAATTTTACAGTCTTCAATCTTCTTCTTGCTGCCTTCTTTCTTTCAGTCTTCCGCTCTAAGGTTTCATCTTCTTAGTTGATATCCTAAAAACTTGTGTCTCTTCTTACAAATTAAAATTTTATTGCAACAATAACTTAAAATTCTCCGTATTAAAATTTGATTTTGACGTAATATGACAGGCACTTCCGGTCGTTACATAACATTGCTAGTAAATATCCTTCCGTTTCCGTTCCGAACTCTTTACTTGTAATTATCAACTTTCTTCGTGCAGTTAACGATTTCGCATTTGGTTTCTCCTTTCAGAAATTATCCCCAGCTTTTCTCACACAAGTACTGTAAGTCAAAAACGCCTCTTATTCGGAGCGACAAAGTGGATTTTGTGGGGTACAGCCCCATAAAGTAATCCTGCAAAGCTTGATATGAGAACACCGATCATCTTAATTTTGACACTATTTTTAAAACAGCCTTTTAAAACAACTGATTTGTTTCAGTCTAAGTACCACGTCAGAATGCCTCCAGTCTCATAATCAGTTATATTAAAAGACGAAGTTTTAATTCATATTTCTAAGATATCGAGAAAGATATATTAACAACTCTTGTAATACTTTTTCAACGGAAAACACAATTTTCGTTTCTTAATCTTCTGATTATACGGTACTGCATGACGTACATCGTAACGACTGATTTTTATTTGTGTTTTTTTACCTTTTCACTCCGTCAACCATCTTTCAAACCGATTAAGTTAATATATTATAAACACAATTTACATGCGAAAAGACATGTCAGTTTGTGAGGGAGTCCCACTGACACTGAATAAACTGAATTTCTGTATAATTGACCATCAACACAACTAAAAATTACCTGAATCTCAATATGATTCGTATGACACGTAATGCTGACGTAGGGGTTGTTTGACGATAAGAGAATGACGACCCGAGTGATTAGAATATAAGCTGCAACATCAGCTGGAGGTCAATAGCTGTGGCAGTTGTCGTGACAAGTCTGGGCACGTCATCGACGAGCATAGCAAGGGAACACTTCGACGGCTACAGATGAGCGTTTCTGTTTCAAGGTGGCGTTATAACGTATTTCCCAACACGATCGACTTCGAGTCTTCTGGTCTCATCTTCAGACGTAAACGTACACACTGAAGAATTATATCAAATGATCATATGTGTGTGAATTCCTAAGGGACCAAACTGCTACCGTCACCGTTCCCTAGACTTACACACTAATTAAACTAACTTAAACTAACCTACGCTTAGGACAACACACACACACACACACACACACACACACACACACACACAAGCCCGTGAGAGGACTCGAAACTCCGGCGGGAGGGGCCGCAACTCATGACATGGCACCTACAACTGCGCGGTGGGATTATGTCAAGCGAGTTCATAAATAGCTGTTTTTCATATACGTGGTTTGTTGTAAGTCTGTAATGTGTATAGCCAGATTTTAAGTAAGGCTAGTAACCTTGGATCGATGACGTTACGCAAAAGAAGTATAAGATCAGAATTGCAGTCTCAGGAAAATTTCTTGTTACCCTCAAATTACACAAAATGTTTGATTGTCTCGAGAATAAATTTTCACTCTTCAGCTGAGGGTGCGCTGAAATGAAACTTCCTGGGAGATTAAAACAGTGTGCCGGAGTGAGGCTCAAACCTGAGGCGTTTGCCTTTCGTGTCAAGTGCTCTACTAACTTTCATCTTTTCCTTTTAACAGTATTATTAATGCGCATAATGTTTTTTAAAGAAAGGCGCTTCTCATACCGGTGTTAAATTGTACTTAGTTTCTGAGCAACCAATAAATGAAAATAAAAAATAGGTTTTTTTTAAACAAACTATGATGCAGTGTTAGTTATCAATGTCTCTATTGGTTAATAAAAATGAAGTTCAGCAATAAAAGGGCCTAGGTGGGCGGAGCAGAAGGGAGTTCCAATAGGCTGACCACGACGTACCCATCACCCATGGTGACCGCCTTGTTAAGTTAGGAAATGTATAGAAGTCGTCTAGAATGGATGTGTGGTGTCACCGTCAGACACCACACTTGCTAGGTAGTAGCCTTTCAATCGGCCGCGGTCCGTTAGTAAACGTCGGACCCGCGTGTCGCCACTATCAGTGATTACAGACCGAGCGCCGCCACACGGCAGGTCTAGACACACTTCCTAGCACTCGCCCCAGTTGTACAGCCGACTTTGCTAGCGATGGTTCACTGACAAATTACGCTCTCATTTGCCGAGACGATAGTTAGCATAGCCTTCAGCTACGTCATTTGCTACGACCTAGCAAGGCGCCATTACCAGTTACTATTGATGCTGTAAAACATGTACCGTCAAGAGCTATGTTCACGAATTATGGATGAAAGTTAAGTATTCCAGAAGCTACGTACCTTTTTTGCTAGTCTCGATTCCTTGTCCTGTTCCAGACCTCACGCCAGCCTGCGTGAGCTTAAACCCGTGCCTTTCGGCTTCCTCATAGTGGATTGGCTGTCTTGCCAATCCACAACAGGATGCCATAATTTTTTTTTATTTTCCTTAATTTTTTGTGTTTCTTTATTTACTATTTTTTTCTGGATGTGCTCAGTATAGACTCCTTTAACGTCTCAAGGCGCGCAAACTATGGGTGCGTGGCAAGAAACAAAAACTAAAGAACAAGGAACAAAGGAGGAAACAGGACTAACTTGGGGGACGTAGCGCGCTTCTTCGAGTACTTCTCCTGCTCACTGGCCAGGACGAGGTTAGTAAACTGTTCCGTCAAAAAAAAAAAAAAAAAGGTGCCTGAGGTGTCAGGCACATCGAATATCGAATATCTGGTGCACCCCAACCGGAGGGGGGGGGATAGCGGTCGTAAATTACGCTCTTTAAGTAATAGCAAATAGACGGATGTAGTACAGCGATCGTCGAAATGCGATATGAGCATTCAGAACATGGTGCCAGAAGTAGAGCTTGCACTGCGCCACATCGCTGAAGAGAATTGCGGTCGTCAGACCCTTCAACCATGTGATAGCGTGGTGCCTGGCGGGTGGAAAACGGATGTCCTCCGTAGGGAGAAGAAATTTCGGGCTGTGAGTCATTGGTGTGTTGTGAAGGTTGCACGAGCTGCCAGACGTCGTGCGTCGATGCACATATGCTCATCAGTATCCTCGCTGAGGCAGCGAATACATAAAGGTGACTAGGTCAGTGGTGGTTATTTAGTGTCGATGGCGCAGAACTGCATGGCTCGTGTGTAGGTTGTAAGGAACGGCACATGGATGGTCTTCCACACTGGTGTCCGCTAGATTTCTGGGCTGAGGTTCTCCAACATATTGTGGCGGGGTATGCTGTGAAAACAACTCGTGAAAGTCTTTGTAAGTAGGCTGTTTATGTTTTCTTATTGGCAAAGTTACGTAGCGCTCTGTATGAAAATCACTGGCTGTGCTGTGTGCAGTCTGTGGCTAGTTTGCATTGTTGTCTGCCATTGTATTGTTGGGCAGGTGGATGTTAACAGCGCATAGCGTTGTGCAGTTAGAGGTGAGCCGCCAGCAGTGGTGGATGTGAGGAGAGAGATAGCGGAGTTTTGAAATTACATATAGAGATGGCAGAGTTTTGAAATTACATATATTATGACTTTTGATGATATTAAGGTAAATACAGTGTTTGTTCTCTATCAAAATCTTTCATTTGCTAACTATCCCTATCAGTAGTTAGTGCCTTCCGTAGTTTGAATCTTTTATTTAGCTGGCAGTAGTGGCGCTCGCTGTATTGCAGTAGTTCGAGTAATGAAGATTTTTGTGAGGTAAGTTATTTGTGAAAGGTATAGTTTAATGTTACTCAGGGCCATTCTTTTGCAGGGATCTTTGATAGTCAGATTGCGTTGCGCTAAATAATATTGTGTGTCAGGTTAAACACAGTCGTGTATAATTTGTTCCAAGGGGATGTTTCATATGGCGACCCTTAGCCTAGGATACCTCAATGGAATCTTCTGATTTTTTCTTGTAGTTTGTGTAATTAGTGTAGCTTTTGTTTATTGCTAGCGCGTAATTATAGAGAGAATTTCCTTGGTAGTTGTGGTTTTTCATTGTTGCACAGTAAAACAGTTGTGGCATGCATGTAGATTTGCGCCAAGTATTTCGCACAGCTGCGCTTGCAATTAACTAGATATTATTTTCAGTTCTATGTTAATGTGTTCTCTTATTTTTGCTCTTCAAATTGTGCTTTTCTGTGTTATCGTGTGAAATATTGTGACAATAATGGCGTGTGAAAAACGTAACACTAGGCTCCAAAGCAAACTGAAAAATAATAGTGACGACGAGCGTAGCTTATCAGCACCACTGTGTAGTGAATTAACAGACATTCGAATTAGTAATTTGGTAACTGTGCATAAGGAAATGGAGCGGGTGGCAAACAATGGCGTAGGCAGTGAAACAATTAGTGAACAGGGAAGCATTATCGATCGATCGGTCAGCAACAGCTCGCCTCAGGAATTCGAAATGACAGAACACAACACTGCAAATACTGTAGACTTCGGTTTTGGGTCCTCACCGTTTTCTCAAATGAGTCAAGACACATTTTCAGCTTGTCAAAATGTGAATGTTGCCGGTGCAAATTCACTGCCGAAAAACACTGAGGAACATGTTTCAGACACCAATGCATTGTTATTACAATTAATACAACAAATGGGACAAACACTGCAAAAGCTTCAAAAGTTAGACACAATGGAACAAAATCTTCAAAAGTTAGACACAATGGAAAAAAATCTTCAAAAGTTAGACACAATGGAACAACACCAGAGACAAACACAGCAACAGTTAGACACAATGGAACAAAATCTTCAGAAGTTAGACACCACACTTGAACAAACACGTGAAGATTTAACTACTGAGTTACATAACATTGAATCGAAATGTCAAAAAGTCTGTAACGACGTAAATACACAAATTTGTGAGCATTTTCAACCTATTTTTTCTCGGCATGAAAATGCATTACAGAATCACGAAGCAGCCATAAAAGAACTACAAACTATTGTTCATGAAAATCATGAGACCTTGCAGGCTAAAATTGACTCAGTTGCATCTACCGATTTGGTTACGCAACTTTCAAAAACTCAAAAAAACTTAAAGGACACAGTAGATTCGATTTCAACATAAATGGACACTCTGAAACTTGGTTCAGAAAAACACACTGAGGAAATGTGTTCACTATCGGAGAAAGTAGTTGAACTTTCGGATCAGCTAAATAATTTATCTACGAAGGTAGATGATAATCTGAATGACGCAAAACCGGTAGTCTTTAATGACACAGAAGAGAGCGAACAAATTAGGAAACTGAAACAAAATCTGAATCAAATTGATACGCAACATCAAAGAGAAATCCGGGAAGTACAAGATCAGCTGACACAGGTAATACAAGAATTACGTATTTCAGAGGATACTCGCGCTCCAATACGGGAAGAGGGACATAGAAATACGGAACAGCCACAAATTATTAACACAGGGCACTTCGGAAATTATGAAAGAAATTGGCAAGGTACACCGAATTTTGAGATGGAACCGCCGACACGACGTAACAATGACCGATATGCTACTCGCCGACACGATGACTTTGACTATAAGCTGTTCATTACTACACGTAAATTCAAAACATTTAAGAATTCTGCCAACGACATTCATCCACAAGCGTGGCTCCATCAATTCTCTCATTGTTTTCCTCCCAACTGGTCATTAGAACACAGATTAGAATTCATGTGTGGCTACTTGGAGAATGAACCAGCTGTAAGAATGCGATCGGTCATTCACGATTGTCACAGTGAAGGAGAATTTTACCATGCATTCCTCTCAGCATATTGGTCACAAGCTACACAAGACCGAGTAAAACATAGCATCATGATGATGAAACACTTTGAACAATCTGAATTTTCCAGTCTTGTCAAATATTTTGAAGACATGTTGCACAAGAATCAGTACCTGTCAAACCCATACAGCCCCTCAGAACTCATCCGCATTTGTTTAATCAAATTATCTGAACATTTACGGCATATTATTTTGGCAGGACGTTGCAAAGACGACATTGAAGCTTTTCAGGGACTCTTACAAGAATTAGAAATTGACACAGAAAGTCGCGGGATGCGAAAACAGGAAAACAATCACTACAGGTCACATCCGTCACAATTCCGTGACGACAGAAACAATAAATGGCCACGACAAACCTATTCTTACAACGTAAATCGTGACCAAAACAGACACCACCCATATGACAACCACTGGCAGAGTAATACACTCCTGGAAATTGAAATAAGAACACCGTGAATTCATTGTCCCAGGAAGGGGAAACTTTATTGACACATTCCTGGGGTCAGATACATCACATGATCACACTGACAGAACCACAGGCACATAGACACAGGCAACAGAGCATGCACAATGTCGGCACTAGTACAGTGTATATCCACCTTTCGCAGCAATGCAGGCTGCTATTCTCCCATGGAGACGATCGTAGAGATGTTGGATGTAGTCCTGTGGAACGGCTTGCCATGCCATTTCCACCTGGCGCCTCAGTTGGACCAGCGTTCGTGCTGGACGTGCAGACCGCGTGAGACGACGCTTCATCCAGTCCCAAACATGCTCAAAGGCGGATAGATCCGGAGATCTTGCTGGCCAGGGTAGTTGACTTACACCTTCTAGAGCACGTTGGGTGGCACGGGATACATGCGGACGTGCATTGTCCTGTTGGAACAACAAGTTCCCTTGCCGGTCTAGGAATGGTAGAACGATGGGTTCAATGACGGTTTGGATGTACCGTGCACTATTCAGTGTCCCCTCGACGATCACCAGTGGTGTACGGCCAGTGTAGGAGATCGCTCCCCACACCATGATGCCGGGTGTTGGCCCTGTGTGCCTCGGTCATATGCAGTCCTGATTGTGGCGCTCACCTGCACGGCGCCAAACACGCATACGACCATCATTGGCACCAAGGCAGAAGCGACTCTCATCGCTGAAGACGACACGTCTCCATTCATCCCTCCATTCACGCCTGTCGCTACACCACTGGAGGCGGGCTGCACGATGTTGGGGCGTGAGCGGAAGACGGCCTAACGGTGTGCGGGACCGTAGCCCAGCTTCATGGAGACGGTTGCGAATGGTCCTCGCCGATACCCCAGGAGCAACAGTGTCCCTAATTTGCTGGGAAGTGGCGGAGCGGTCCCCTACGGCTCTGCGTAGGATCCTACGGTCTTGGCGTGCATCCGTGCGTCGCTGCGGTCCGGTCCCAGGTCGACGGGCACGTGCACCTTCCGCCGACCACTGGCGACAACATCGATGTACTGTGGAGACCTCACGCCCCACGTGTTGAGCAATTCGGCGGTACGTCCACCCGGCCTCCCGCATGCCCACTATACGCCCTCGCTCAAAGTCCATCAACTGCACATATGGTTCACGTCCACGCTGTCGCGGCATGCTACCAGTGTTAAAGACTGCGATGGAACTCCTTACGCCACGGCAAACTGGCTGACACTGACGGCGGCGGTGCACAAATGCTGCGCAGCTAGCGCCATTCGACGGCCAACACCGCGGTTCCTGGTGTGTCCGCTGTGCCCTGCGTGTGATCATTGCTTGTACAGCCCTCTCGCAGTGTCCGGAGCAAGTATGGTGGGTCTGACACACCGGTGTCAATGTGTTCTTTTTTCCATTTCCAGGAGTGTAGTTACAGGGAAAGATCACCTTTCTGCGGTAATGACTATCACAGAGACAATCAGAGAAACAGACAATATGAGAACCAAAATAATTATTATCAAGGGAGACAGAATAACTTTAGACGCAACGGTCCAGCACGCAGTTACGACTCAGGGAGAAATTCTCCACCACGTGACAGACAAGAAAGAAACTATGTAAACTACCGACAAAACGACAGACGTGAATTTCATCAGAACTGGCGGGTTTCTAACAGAGCTGGGCCCTCTGGACAACGTGAATTTGTGGAAGTTAGGTCTCCTAATCCCAGTAACGACGCACGACCACAAAGAGACAGACAATAACTCGCACCGCAGGCATACACGTGCGCCGGCTGGCTCCAAGAAAAATAACATTATATCTGGTACTGCTAATGAGATTCTAATGCAATATTTTGGTTTACTTGAAAATACATTCTGGATTTAAAGTACTTTCTGTGAGATACCAGATGACACAGTGGTTAGTTTATGTGACAGCTACACGATTATATCACGACGTTACTGATGAGTGACAATTTACAATGTTGCTTTTGCAGTGTTTCTGTTTTATATCTGCACAGTTTTTTCTGAATCCTTCTGGAAAGCAAAACATGTTTTAGTAGTAACTTTTGTGTGATAGCTACAAGGAGACAGCCTTTTCCATAGCACAACAATATGTTACAGCACAGTACTTTCATCATCACAACAATAAGCGTAATAACTAAGATATATCTACGCCAAGCATTTCAATTTTGTTTATTATGAGGTAAGTACATTGTCTTCTGCAGAACTTAGCTTTCGGAGGACGATAACTACGACACTTCCACAGAGATTATCTTACAGCAAGATGCACATTTAGCGCTACAGGACACGTATTTGAGTGATTAATTTTGTACTTAAAACATTTATTTTTTAAGATTTTTGAATTACAAAGAAAGTTTTCCGTGATACATTTCATTCCATTGCTGTAATCTGTAATACCTGAGGGTACAATTACATTAAACCTCAGGGGGGTACATGCCTACTTTGTGTACCATGTGTTTGGCAAGCACAAGGAACCCTAGCTAATATGGTATTTGCTTATACAACTTTACACATCGGTACCATATTTCTCTAAAACATAAATTACACAGCTATCTGATCATTTAACTGAGAGAGACAAACTTTTTTACGACAGTGACACATGTTTACGTAATTACACCGTTGGGTAACTTCACACTTATGAAATTGTATTCTGTCTGTACTGTGTGAACTTTCATATTTTTTCGGAACCATTGTGATACTATGAGAGCTTTGAATGATATATTTGGTATGGGATCATGATTTTTAAAGTACGTTTGAGGTAGATGACACTATTGACATGAGCAGAGAATTTTCTTTAGGTTTTGAAATTATTGCAGAAAGCTACGACGATTTTGAGATTTGACTAAGGTGTTATGATGTTATTTTTACAACGACGATGTGTATTATGCTGTTGAAGTTTATGGTCAATAAGATGATGCTACCATATATGAGGAATGTGATTACGTGTTTATATGTATATGAATAATGAAAGAAGTTAAGGACTCTTGACTTGTGAAAAAGGATGTTGGAAACCGAGAATCGTACTTTAAGAGTTATGAAATGTGTGTAAATGCGTGAATGTATCACAATGCCGTCGAAAATTTTTTTGGACACTGTTATATTCATAGGATTTTGTTTCTACACATTTGTAACGTAAATTCTTTACCTGTGAAATTTTTATATGAGACTGTCACTGTAGCGGAAACTGGTATCGTAAATATTTCCGTAAGAAAGTTAAGTGACCACCTGCACGTAATGCGTCGTGGGCACACAGCTGTGTCAAACACCTGGAGAACAAGCCATTAGGGTGTGCCTTTCCGGAAGCACAGGTAGAAAAAAAAGAAAAAAGGCAGGCCTTTATCCTCGCCATTGACATTCCTTTAGAGGAAATATTGCAAATGCGACACCCTCATTACTTCCATTAACCATGCTATTGACATTCCTTTGTAGAGGGCATCACTAATGCGACACGCTCGTTACTTGAAAACATATGATTACTCGTATTTTGTGCTAATTACTGAAATGCTTATGAATTGATGGGAAATATTCGTACATCTGCACACCTGATTATGACAAGCGTCTTTCTATGAGAGTTGAGAGAATTTCTACTAACTTATGAAATGCCTCATGACTACTGAATGATGTTCTTATGCTTCACTTTGTACATAATTGCTTATTTCATTTGATATCTGGTTTCCAGCTGTGTTGCAGCATTGCTTTTATAAAATAAAATGCATTTGCTAATGTGAACACTTTCTGTCAACAGATCTATTAAATAATCATTTTATGATCCACATTCTTTAAAAATGGAGCACTTGGAAAGGATAGAACAATAAGAAGGAACTAGTAACAGTAACACATAATATTCTTTTCAAGTACATGGTAATATTTTTCTACAATAAGTTGTTATGGTGCACCACTTTAATTACATAGACATTAAGATGTGAATATGCATTTCCCTTGTCTGCATTATTGTCTTTAGTGTAATGTTTTTCTTTGCTTGAGCTATGTCATGTTTAGATATAAGTTATGTCTGCTGCTGTTTGCCAGGCATAGTGCTACTAAATTTCACTTTGTATTACTCTGTTAAGCTACTTTTACTGTTGATTTATTTTTATTGTTGCTGCACATTGGCTCATATTATTTGTAATGGTGCATTGCTTGGTAATTTAGATTTACTGTAGCTTGCTTTGCAATTTTCCATTTTTTTTGCATTGCTGTTTGTGTTAATTTGTTATGTGCTGCTGCATTGCCTCGTCCCTTAGTTTAGCATCTGAGCTCAGTAGATTTAAGTTAGCTTAAGAGGGGGTAGCCTATAAGACAATGAGTTATGATGAATTGGAAGAAATGCACTGAGAAGCTATACGAAAAAGGTTTGGCAAAAAAAAGAAAGTAGTGTACAGTGGAGAAAAACTATTTTTGACAGAGGATGTGAACAGAATACAGAAAGCAGGCTTAGATAGGACTTTTGGGAATAATGATGAACGAAGGGAGATCTCCATGCAAAATACTGCAGTAAAACAAACCCTGTCCTTTCCTTTTGTGTGATCCCACTATGTGTTTGTGTACCCTTGTGTATTTGTTTTCTTCCTGTCTCTGTGTAGTTTCATAGAATTTTTTCTTCTTCTAATATTAAGCTACATTCACTATGATGAGGAATACTGTTCTCCTCAAATATAATTGGCATTAATAATATGTTATTTACCTTGTAAAGATGTTTAGACATTATTTATTCTGTTTTGTTTTAATGCTCATGTGTAAAATTGATGTTTCGAAAGTTATTCTGATCTTTTATGTATGTACTCATGTCATAATTCCTGTAACACTGATGTATATGTGATTTTTATTCTTTTGTAAAGCCTGTACTACGAATGTTATCTGTATTGTTATGTTTTTAATGATGTATTTTGTACCTTTGTAATTGTATTCTCATGTTATAATATTGTAATTGACACCAGTTCATCAAATTAAGTAACTTGTAAGCATTCATTTCACTGCGCACATTTCTGTTGGTCATAGTATATGGACAATATGTGAGAAGTTGGGACTGTTAGTGTTTGCACGTGTGTTGATAATTCAGCAAGGGACTGGATAACAGCATTGCTGGTTCTAAGGATAATTCCAAAAACGTTGTGAGTGCACAAGTGGTGGTTATGGACTTATTCTATTATCCGCAAGACTCTTCAATGGTGATTGTGCACCTGCACAGTTGCAGCAGATGTCTGCTGGCCGTCTCTACAAGGACTACAGTGGGTCTGCATCTTTGATGGCCCACCAATACCATTATTTCTACAAGGACTGCAGTGGGTGTGCGCCTCTGGTGGCCCACCAATACCATATGCTCTGCCAGGACTACTGTGGGTCTGCTCTGTGACGACCTACCTAACAATCTTCTTCAAAACGTCGAATGACTCTGCTGTGGGTTTGCTCTGTTGTGGCCCATTACCTGTCAGCATGTCAAGAGTCAGCACTGTCTTTCCGTTGGAAGGACAACACTGCTTCTTCAAGACGCCGTGGAAATCCACTACTTCCGTGTGCATTTTCTTTTACTGCTCAGACTTTGAGAAAAACACTGCAATTTTACAGTGATGAACAATCTGGACTGTCTTTATTGACTGTGAGAAAATTTTAGCTTTTGACCAACATTGTATCAATAAGTGTGTGCATTTGATATCTTTCTTACTGTAATTATGAAAAATTTTTTCAAATAATTATTGGCCACTGCCCAAAAATATTTTGTAAAATTTTTTTGGGGGAGCATGGGGGCTATGTAAGTAGGCTGTTTATGTTTTCTTATTGGCAAAGTTACGTAGCGCTCTGTATGAAAATCACTGGCTGTGCTATGTGCAGTCTGTGGCTAGTTTGCATTGTTGTCTGCCATTGTATTGTTGGGCAGATGGATGTTAACAGCGCGTAGCGTTGTGCAGTTAGAGGTGAGCCGCCAGCAGTGGTGGATGTGAGGAGAGAGATAGCGGAGTTTTGAAATTACATATAGAGATGGCAGAGTTTTGAAATTACATATATTATGACTTTTGATGATATTAAGGTAAATACAGTGTTTGTTCTCTATTAAAATCTTTCATTTGCTAACTATCCCTATCAGTAGTTAGTGCCTTCCGTAGTTTGAATCTTTTATTTAGCTGGCAGTAGTGGCGCTCGCTGTATTGCAGTAGTTCGAGTAATGAAGATTTTTGTGAGGTAAGTTATTTGTGAAAGGTATAGTTTAATGTTACTCAGGGCCATTCCTTTGCAGGGATCTTTGATAGTCAGATTGCGTTGCGCTAAATAATATTGTGTGTCAGGTTAAGCACAGTCGTGTATAATTTGTTCATCTTTTGATCGTGGTGCTCACGTAGTCAGAAGTGCATCACGTACGTAGCTGAGTTCGACGAAGTAGGTCGATATGTGGCAAAGTATTGGGACAATCTGGTCTACATTGACCGGCGAATGAGGGGAGACCAGCATTAGAACCTCGAAGAGGCTGCGCGAATGGATGCGGGACCAATGCCCTCACGTAGAAGTTAAGTCTATGTGCTGGCGCTAACATGGTCGAGACCGAGACTTTATGTTGGAAAGAGGAGGGTCTGGGTGTAGTAGTAGACCTTAAAGGTTGTTTACACCGATACGAGTTTCCAAAGGCCGGCTGGAAATGTCGTCCTAGGGCTACTGGCAGAGAGAAAATTTTGGCAACGTGTGCCAGCTGGGGCATGGCATAGGTGTTGATGAAAGCCACTCGTTAGAGAGGATTCAGCCTGCGGTGGAGATTGTGCTAGATTTACTTACTTACTTACTCCCTGGTCATACCGGACTCGAGAGTCCATTGCCGCAGCAACTTTTTTTCGCCATCTTTCCCTACCTTGGGCTATTTTCTTCCATTCACCTTCAATACCTAGGCTCCTCAAATTACAGTTCACATTGTCCTCCCATCTACGCCTCGGTCTCCCCACAAGTCGCTTTTCTTCTAGGTGCCCTACCAGTACTCTGCGCGCTGCCCTGCCCTCATCCATTCGAGCTACGTGACCCGCCCATCGCAGCCTACGTGATTTAATAGTACTGATTATGTCAGGGCTTGAATAGAGTTCGTGAACCTCTTCGTTATGCAGTTTTCGCCACTCTCCGCTAATGTCATCCCTGTTTGCTCCGAAAAGTTTCCTCAAAATTTTGTTTTCAAATACTCGAAACGGCTTTTCATTTTGCGCAGTGAGAGACCAAGTCTCACACCCATACAACATAACTGATAGAATAATAGTTTTGTATATTCTAATCTTTAAATTCCTAGACAATATCCGTGATGAAAGTAATCTATTCAGTGTGAAGTAGCATGCATTTCCCGCCCGTAATCTCTTCTTCAGTTCGGATTAAATCTCATTTGTCGAAGTGATGTCCACCCCTAGATACTTAAATGTGTTCACTTTTTCAAACTGCATGTCTCCAACTCTTAACATTTCCTGATCTACTCCTGTTGGCATTCTAGTAGTAACTAGGTATTTAGTTTTGTCTTCAATTATCCTTAGACCTACATCTTCACTAGCCTTGATTAACGCATTCGCATTTGCTGTTACAGATTCTTTCTTATCGCTAATGATGTTTAGATCATCTGCATACTCTAATATCTTAATATTTCCATTTAACTCCACACCCTTTGAATTATCTGCTGCCATTCGTACAACATATTCTAGACCTAAATTAAAAAGTAGCGGAGACAGGGCATCTCCCTGCTAGATTTAGGCTAGTATTATTTGAACGAAACAACACTAAATGTATTCCGCTGTATGGTATGTATGTCCAGTAAAAGTGATAATCAAGAGACGACGGATGTCCGTTGCGGGTAGCGGCACTATCCGTTCATCTTGGAGACCAAGGCCGATGTTCGTAATTGCTGATTTGACCACATTGAGGTTGCTTCCCGAGGTTCTTTCACACTGTAGGGTCCAAGTGATGGCGTTATGTATTCCATAGGTGTATATGCCAGGAGTATGAAGGAGTATGAAGTCGTCCATATATTCCCGGTAACAGAAAGTATGACTGCATAGTATGAATCCCATATGGTGAGGTAGGAGATCTCTGCTAACATGTTCGAGGGTTATGGAGAACAGCACAGCGGACAAGGAACAGCGCCATCTGATGGAACAGCACTTTGCCGAACTACACCCCCCGCCCCTGATGTCCATTGACTTCAATACTTCATGTGACACTGGTAAGTAGGAGTCGCTCACTGCTGGAGGGAAACTATGCTTTGAACAGTAGTGCTGCTGACAAGATGACTCTTATTTGTGCGATGCTGGCGCTGATTTTATGTTTAGCACTTGACGATGCCACTATGGCTCCAGTATATTAGGACATGGTGGAAGTAGGCTGTTTATGTTTTCTTATCGGCAACGTTACGTACCGCTCGGTATGAAAATCACTGGCTGTGCTGTGTGCAGTCTGTGGCTAGTTTGCATTGTTGTCTGCCATTGTAGTGTTGGGCAGCGGCAGCTGGATGTGAACAGCGCGTAGCGTTGCGCAGTTGGAGGTGAGCCGCCAGCAGTGGTGGATGTGGGGAGAGAGATGGCGGAGTTTTGAAATTTGTAATACTGGATATTATGAACTGCTATGTATATTATGATTTTTCAACACTATTAAGGTAAATACATTGTTTGTTCTCTATCAAAATCTTTCATTTGCTAACTATGCCTATCAGTAGTTAGTGCCTTCCGTAGTTTGAATCTTTTATTTAGCTGGCAGTAGCGGCGCTCGCTGTATAGCAGTAGTTCGAGTAACGAAGATTTTTGTGAGGTAAGTGATTTGTGAAACGTATAGGTTAATGTTAGTCAGGGCCATTCTTTTGTAGGGATTATTGAAAGTCAGATTGCGTTGCGCTAAAAAAATATTGTGTGTCAGTTTAAGCACAGTCGTGTATAATTGTTCTAAGGGGACGTTTCAATGGTTGTATAAGACAGATCTGAAGATGGTCATTATAGACCGAAACCGGTAGTCAGATGACAAAAAATTTGTGACCATAGACGTAAATTAAATGAAATTTAAACAATGGAAAAATGAAAATGAGCGTTTGGCGTCTTTGGCCGGGAGACCCCTTATCGGGCAGGTCCGGTCGCCTTGGTGCAGGTCTCATTACACTCGACGCCACATTGGGCGACCTGCGCGCCGGATGGTGATGAAGTAATAGTGATGACAGCATAACACCCAGTTCCTGAGCGGAGAAAAGTCCCCGACCCAGCCAGGAATCGAACCCAGGACGGCAATCCGTCACGCTGACCACTTTTTTCTTTCTTGTTTTGTTCGCTTTTGTTCATTGCATCTGCTCGGTGCGGAGGTCGTAAGATACCCGTTGAAGTTCGTTGTTGGTCGATGAACTCAGTTTAATTTTTTTATTACAGAGGGCAGCCAAATCTCTGACCGAACACGCTGAGCTACCGTGCCGGCAACCATTCAGCTATCGGTCCGGACATTTAGATGATGTGAAAGTGTGCCGACAAGCCCCCAGCCAGGCACATAGATGTGAATTGTGGAGTAGTCGCGTACATGCGGACGTCGGTTTAATTGCGTATCCCGAGTGTAACAACCTATGCAAGGAATTTAGGCACCGGTGTTCATTTCCCGGCGAAGACTAAAAGTTCGTCGTCAGTATTTTACATTTTTGTAGAAACTAAGTATTTTACTTAAGCTCCCACACTCTTGCTCAGCCTTTGGAGGCATCCTACACTACTTCCGCATTTCGTGTGGATGAAGACGTGCGTTAGTTGTCTCCGAGCGTACCGGGTCAGATGCCTTTTCCTGTCCTGGGGAAGTGGCTCCCGCTGCTCTTGTTGGATCGCCTGCTACGCCCAAAAGCGGTATAACCGCACACGTGGCGTGCACGTTTCCAGTTCTCCTGCACTGCCGCTGTCGGACCTGAATTATGGAGTCTCCGGAAGCGTGCCTAATTCCTGTCCAGGAGGACGACCCGCTTCTGCATAAAATGTAAGCCGTTCCTGTCTACTCTCTGCGGAGAGACAGGGCGCTGTCGTGCAAATGGAAGCCGTAGCTTTACAGACACCTGCACATGCATAACGCTGCTATTCTCACCATGTCTGAAGTCATTTAACAGCTACACACAGTATGATATTTCCTTAAAGCTAGCGGACACCGATTTCTTTTCTTTCCGTTCAGTCTTGGACACACACACACACACACACACACACACACACACACACACACACACACCATACACGCACAAACACGTGCGCGAAAGTATAGAATAAGAAGTCTCACATGTTAAAGTTGACTGAGTTTCCTGTACGTCCAGGAATAAGCATTCTGAAATGGTAGGGAACATGAAGCTACGAGTGGCAAGCAGAGGAACCTTAAGGAAGTGCGACTCTTTAACAACATTCATTCTCCTAAGTGGCATTTAAACAACATTGCCAAAACGAGCAGTCCAAACCAGGCTTACAAGATTCAAAAAGACTATAAAGAAATCATGCGTATATGGAGAAGCTGTTGAGTTGCTGAAGTCCTAACTCCAAGATTATACCATTCCACGCTAGTCTATCCTGTGAAAGACCACCTTCACGTAGCTCCCGCAACCAATATCCATCTGCACCTGTTTACTCTATTCAAGCCTAAGTCTCGTCCAACAGTTCGTAACAGTTCTCTGCTTTATGTTAGTAAATATTCCTTGTTCCTTCATGAAGTGGCCTATTACGCCTGTTATGTCATTTAGGCATGTTGTGCCTAAATGCCCCATGGAGAAAAAATTAAAACTTTGAGGTTCCCCGATGACATTGTAATTCTGTCAGAGACAGCAAAGGATCTGGAAGACCAGCTGAACGGAATGGACAGTGTCTTGAAGGGAGGATATAAGATGAACATCAACAAAAGCAAAACAACGGTAATGGAATGTAGTAGAATTAAGTCGGGTGATGCTGAGGAATCTAGATTAGAAAATGAGACACTTAAAATAGTAAAGGAGTTTTGCTATTTGGGGAGCAAAATAAGTGATGATGGTCGAAGTAGAGAGGATATAAAATGTAGACTGGCAATGGCAAGGAAAGCGTTTCTAAAGAAGAGAAATTTGTTAACATCGACTGTAGATTTAAGTGTCAGGAACTCATTTCTGTAAGTATTTGTATGGAGTGTAACCATGTATGGAAGTGAAACGTGGGCGATAAATAGTTGAGACAAAAACAGAATAGAAGCTTTCGAAATGTGGTGCTACTGAAGAATGCTGAAGGTTAGATAGGTAGATCACATAAGTAATGCGGAGGTATTGAATAGAATTGGAGAGAAGAGACATTTGTAGCACAACTTGACTAGAAGAAGGGATCGGTTGGTAGGATATATTCTGAGGCATCAAGGGATCACCAATATAGTATTGGAGGGCAGCGCGGAGGGTAAAAATCGTAGTGGGAGACCAAGAGATGAATACATTAAACAGATTCCGAAGGATGTAGGTTGCAGTATGTACTGGGAGATGAAGAAGCTTGCACAGGATAGAGTAGCATGGAGAGCTGCATCAAACCAGTCTCAGGACTGAAGACCACAACAACAACAACGTGCCTATAAAGCTATCTCCTTCCGATTCGAGTCACTAACTCTTCATCAGATACCCGATACACCTTAGTGATCTGCAGCATCTTTCTCTAACACTACGTTCCTAAAGCTTCCATGCCCCTTGTGTCTGCACTGTTTGCGATCTATGTTTCACGCCATAAATGTGTAACTCAAGAAAAGTACATTTTATAATTATTTCCTACCATTAAAATTTATATTTGATGTTAATAAGTTAAACAAGCTATAATTTGAAATTAGTTTTGATTCTAAATGGAGAATTGATGGGGAGCAACGTTTAATAAAACACATTAAACTGCTGAGTAATTTCGTGAGCAATGAACAGCAAAACACGTGATTTTAGATCTGAGAAAGGATTTCATACTGGAAATGACTCGTACAGTTAGAAGGCAATGTCCGTAACACATTTGATTTACATGGCACACAAATCCTCAGATTTACATCCAGAGAGAGAAATAAGTAGGCCAGAAGAAACAGTTTAGAGATGACTACAAGAATAAGGGGAGAAGCAAAGTATTACCTCACGAAGCCAAACAAATCAGCCATAAGGTTATATGATAAAAAGTATCCTGTATTATTAATAAACAAGATGTGAACGACCTACACGACATTATTACGTACCTGGTTAACAAGTACACGGAAAGCACAAGATTCAGAAACTACAAAGAAAGACGTGGAAATTGGTGAAAAATTATATTTTCTAATACAGGAAAATATTAATAAAATGAGATGTCTGGATTCATGAGTAAAGGAAGATACTTCTACGAACAAACATCACTGATGATGTCTCAAGAAATTTGTTTCATGAGACATAAGCCACAGACGTAAAGAAAGATATTTGTTTCAATACAAGGTTAAATTAGAAGGTTTCAAGTTTAATTTCATTTAAAATACTTTTGTTTTAGGAAAAAAGATTTGTGTTCTAACGAAGAAGAAACTGGTGTATTACGATAATTTTGTATCTTTGTTCCATTCATTTTGCTACAAATCAGCTCGTTTGTTGTGCGTGCTGCGAACTATCACTGAGATCTATAACGAGGAACAAAAGCCCTGTCACAGCCGAAACTCAATAGCGAACAGAAATAGGAGAAATAAGCAGAAAGAGAAAAAATCCTGTGTGAAAGAAACGGTGTGGGAAAAGGAGGAAGAAGATGCCACCAATATTTAAAATAAAAATAAAATAACAGCGAACGAAGCGGCTCAGAATGTAAGTACGTCACTACAGATATAAAACGTTCGTTATTAATGAGTCGCACAATAAGGGTGACATTCCAAGTTATTGAACATTTAACTAAGATTTTAGTTTGGCACATGTGAGTTTTCCATACGATAAACACTGGGACAATCAGTGTCAACAAAATTTAAACAACGAAATCACTGACTCTACCAAATATCAATTCAAAAAGCAGAACTAAAAATATTTGGTTACTGATCAGGCGTTGACACAAGGTGAACAGTTGGAGCTTAGCCTAGACATCACTCGGTGCCTTCATTCAGCTCAGATCTAAGACACACGCAGGGTAGAATTTAAAACCACCCAGCCAAAAGGTCGCAACAACAAAAATGATTTACAGATTCCACGGCAAAAGAATCTCATAGTGGTATTTCATTCAACCCCCTTAGATTGTTTGCAGATGACGTCCGTCCAGTACAATCATCAGACAGTCAATTCCAATTACAAAATGATCTAGAGAGAATTTCTGTATGGTACGAAAAGTGGCAATTGACACTAAACAAAGAAAAGTACGAGGTCATACACATGGGTACTAAAAGAAATCCGATAAATTTTGGGTATACGGTAAAACGCACAAATCTAAGGGCTGTCAATTCGACTAAACACCTAGAAATTACAATTACGAGCAACTTAAACTGGAAAGACCACATAGATAATATTGTGGGGAAGGCGAAACAAAGACTGCGCTTTGTTGGCAGAACACTTAGAAGATGCGACAAACCCAATAAAGAGACAGCGTACATTACACTTGTCCGTCCTCTGCTAGAATATTGCTGCGCGGTATGGGATCCTTACCAGGTAGGATTGACGGAGGACATCGAAAAAGTGCAGCTCGTTTCATGTTATCGCGCATTTAGGGTGAGATGGTCACTGATATGATACGCGAGTTGGGGTGGCAGTCACTGAAACAAAGGCGGTTTTCTTTGCGTGCGAGATCTGTTTACGAAATTTCAATCACCAACTTTCTCTTCCAAATGCGAAAATATTTTGTTGACGCACACCTAAGTAGGGAGAAATGATCATCATAAAAAAATAAGAGAAGTCAGAGCTCGAACGGAAAGATTTAGGTGTTCCTTTGTCCCATTCGAGAGTGTAGAAGTAGAGCAGTAGTATGAAAATGGTTCGATGAACCCTCTACCAGGCACTTAAGTGTGAATTGCAGAGTAACCATGGAGATGTAGATGTACATGTAGGATGACTTAGAATGGTGAAAATACTTTTGGCTGTTTGACACAGCAGTATTTAAAAGGGAAGAAACACTTTTAAAAGACTAACTTCTCGTGGCAGTTTTAAAACAAGGGCCTATCAAAGAAAGCATACAATTTAATATTTTAGTGAATAATTACAGAAACAAGAATTCCATAAAAGCATTCAACATTAAATTCTACACCCTGTTTGTTCTGTAAAAGTACACTTAAAATAAAGCAGGCATGCACAGGTAACTCGGAAAGAGGGTCACTAATCAGAGCTAGAGGACATTTACACGCAGGGACCTATACCAAATATCTGCAACAAAACCTCGGTTAAAGAACAATGATTTTCGCGAATCACAAACAGTATTTCAGTCACACGGAACAAAAGATGCTCGCCGTATATCTTTCTGGTTCGGTCCTTGGATGTCAGCTCAGCATCGACAAGCCTAAGTGGTAAGACGAGGAACGTGCCAATTCTGACAAAAGAAGCGCGCGACCACGTCGGCAGAGGAAAGCGGTAATTCTTCAAATGTGGTAGGTATGCTTTCCGCAGTTAAGGATCATCGTCCGTAACCCAAAGAACCTGGTCTCTGTGAGCAACCCTGCCGAAAAGAGTGCAAACTTTCACGTTCAAGAGAGTGCATGTGCAGTTAACTCAGCTTAGTGAGTGCACAAATGGTTTAATTCATACTTAACTGGAAGAATGCGGAAGGTTGAAATTAACAGTAGAGATAGTCTACAAAAACCAGCAGAGTCCTCTAACTGGGGGGGTATCAAGAATGGTTTCCAACAGGGTTCAGTCTTGGTTCCCTTAATGTTCTTAATATATATTAACGACTTGCCACTCCATATTCATGAAGATGCAAAGTTAGTTCTTTTTGCTGATGATACAAGTATAGTAATCACACCGAAGAAGCGAGAATAAACTGAAATTGCAGATAATGTCTTGCAGATAATTATTTAGTGGTTCTCTGCAAATGGACTCTCACTAAATTTGGAGGAAACACAGTTAAACAGTTCTGTACGGTAAATGGCATAATACCGTTGATAAATATAGACTATGAACGGAAGTCTGTTGTTAAGGTAGAATACTCAAACTTTCTGGGTGTGTGCATTGACGAGAAATTGAATTGGAAGAAATTCATTGATGATCTGCTGAAATGGTTAGGTTCAGCTACTTATGCTGTTAGGGTTATTGCAAGATTTGGAGATAAACATAACTGTAAATTAGCCTACGATGCCTATTTTCATTTACTGCTTTCATATGGCACCATATTTTGGGGCAATTCATCGTTGAGAGAGAAATTACTCATTGCACAGAAGCGTGTAATCAGAATAATAGCTGGAGCACACCAAAGATCACCTTGCAGACATTTATTTAAGGAACTCGTGATATTCACAGTGCCTTCGCAATACATACATTCACTTATGAAATTTGTCATTAATAACCCATCCCAATTCAAAAATAATAGTGAAGTGCATAGTTACAACACTAGTAGAAAGGATGATATCCACTATTCTGGATTAAATCTCTCTTAGGCACAGAAAGGAGAGAATTATGCTGCCACAAAAATCTTTGGTCATTTGCCAAATAGTATTAAACGTCTTACAGATAGCCTACCAACATTTAAAAGCAAATTAAAAGAAGTTCTGAATGACAACTGGTTCTACTGAATAGATGAATTCTTAGATATGAAGTAGGAAGTGTAAGAAAAACTTAATTACTTAATTATTTTGTGTAAAGAAAACTTATGTTAATGTGACAGATTCAACATCATTACGAAATGTCGTATTCATGATCTATGGAACAAGGAATAATGTCTGTATGTACGTATGCTACGCTGCCCCTGATGGCACGCCAGCGAACCGATCGCTGTGATACAATGTACAGAAACGTTTAATGAACGACAGGTACTGACACTAACGCACAGACCGTTTATAATCCTCAAATACCCCTTTCATCACTAGTATTATGTCAGCGTTCAATAAACAAAGAGTGACGGTATCTGGAACAAGGCACATGAAATACCTGTGTTACTTTTTTTTATTCGATTAAATTTGTCTGGGCATGTGAGTAATCTTCCGGTAGTCCACAGACGCAAGTGCAACTCATTTTGTGAGTGGACACCTACCTGGTGACAGAAAGTACCTTCCATGGATAGGCTGCACTGCAAGCTGTCGATAACGAAACCACCACACACTGAGGTGGCGGAAGGCGTGGTATACATCTTAATATCATGTCTAGAGTCCAACTGATATGGTCAAGTGTCCTGGAGAGGCGCTGTAGGCGACATCATGCTGTTAGCAAAGGCGTAGGCGTCAGTCGGCTGCGGCCATAGCCCGTCAAAGCATAATTTCACCATATTGTCCTCCTTTAGCCCGGCGCAGTGCAGAAACTCGACGTGGTATGGACTCAAAACGTCATTGGAAGTCCCTTGCAAACGTTCTGAGCCATCCTGCTTCTATAGCCGTCCATAATTACGAAAGTGTGGCCTGTGCAAGATTTTGTTCATGGACTGACCTCTCGTCTGTCTCTCATAAATGTTCAATGGTGTTCACGTCGGTCGATATCGGTGCCAAATCATTCACTCGAACAGTCCAGAATGTTCTTCAAACCAATCGCGGACAATTGCGGTCTGGTAATATGGCGCACTGTCCTACATAAAAATTCCACTGTTGTTTGGGTACATGAAGTCCAGGAATCACTGCAAATGGTCTCCAGGTAGCCGAACGCTACCATTTCTAGTCAATGATAGATTCAGTTGGACCAGATGACCCAGTCTATTCCACGTAAGTACTGCCCACACCATTGTGGAGCCACCACCAGCTTGGTCCCATGACTTCATGGGGTCTGGGCCACACTTGAAGCCTACCATCAACTCTGACAAGGCCACTGTTTCCCAGTCGTCTAGGGTCCAATCGATATGGTCACGAGCCCAGGAGCCTAGGACCAGCAGCTGATGTCATGTTTGTGGTGTCACCGCCAGACACCACACTTGCTAGGTGTCGCGGTCCGTTAGTATACGTCCGACCCGCGTATCGCCACTATCAGTGATTGCAGACCGAGCGCCGCCACACGGCAGGTCTAGAGAGACTTCCTAGCACTCGCCCCAGTTGTACAACCGACTTTGCTAGCGATGGTTCACTGACAAAATACGCTCTCATTTGCCGAGACGATAGTTAGCATAGCCTTCAGCTACGTCATTTGCTACGACCTAGCAAGGCGCCATTACCAGTTACTATTGATATTGAATCATGTACCGTCAAGAGCGACGTCCACCATTTATGGATTAAAGTTAAGTATTCCACCAGCTACGTCCGTTTTTCCTAAATTCTAAATTCCTTGTCCTGTTCCAGACCTCATGCCAGCCTTCCTGAGCCAAAACGCGTGCCTTTCGGCTTCCTCTCGTAACACGCTGTTGGCTCTCCTGCCAACCCACAACAATGTTGTTAGCAAAGGCACTCTCGTCGCTCATCTACTGCCACACCCCAGTAACGCCAAATTCGCCCCGCTGTCCCAACTGATACGTTCGTAGTACGTCTCACTTTGATTTCTTCGGTTATTTCACGCAACGTTGCTTGTCTGTTAGCACTGACAACTCTACGCAAACGCCGCAGCTCTTGGTCGCTAATTGAAGGCCATCAGCCATAGCGTTGTCTGTGGTGAGAGATAATGCCTGAAATATCTCTGTACAGTCTTGACACTGTAGATATTGGAATGCGGAATTGGCTTATGGTTTCCGCAATGGAATGTCCCAAACCTCTAGTTCCAACTACTATTCCGCGTTCAAAGTCTGTTAATTCCCGTCCTGCGGCCGTAATCACGTTGGAAACCTTTTCACGTGAATCACCTGAGCACAAATGCCACCTCCGCCAGAGTACTGCCCTTTTATAACTTTTGTACGCGATACTATTGCCATCTGTATGTGTGCATATCGTTAAACCGCGGCATCTATCACCTCAGTTTATTTCTTTAACATCTTTCTAAAGGAGTTTGATCATTCCTACTATTTATGTTGTCAGTCTAAACTAAAGCCTCATTCTTGGTCTTATGGGCGCGGAATTTCGATTACTTGGTTTCGCTAGTTCCGCGCATGAACCTCAACGTCCGTAATGGCCAGTCCGTAATCAGAAACTACTTCTGCCCCACATGGATGTCCTTACTTCTCATATTCTTTCTTTGTAACGTCTTACGTTCTTCTCAATATGTTTTTCAATACCATTAATGATGATAATTATTGTAAAACTTTTCATGGCTTGCATTTTCAGTGACACCGTCAGTCTTTGGTAGTATCTGAGTTTACATTGTCAATGATAGGAACCTTCAATGTTTTATTTCATCTCAATATAGATTCCTTCGAAATTATTGTAACTGATTTTAAGTACGTTCTGTATAATCTTTTGTAGTCCTCGGTCTACCTTGCAATTTTCACAGTTTCATCTTTTTTGAAACAGATTGAGCTAGATGGAACCGTTCTAGACATTTTTTTAAGGAAAAGAATTAAATATGGGAACTGGGGCAGAAAATACACGTCTCGTGTTGAACACTATGTGAATTCCGGCGTAAAAGTGACCTTCGAATGTATTATTCTACTCCAAAGCCGGCCAAATGTCCATTTCTCATACGCGAGTAATTCCCGGACTGCATAACTTCATTGGTTTATAGATGGGGCATTGCTGAGGCAGCGTGTTATTTGATTATTGTGCCCTGACACGCCGTAGTATTAGTCCGTATATATGTCTCACTTGCAGTGCATCTACTGTCTTAAAATCACTCTGCGTTTGTCAATGTGTTAACGTGTGCTTTTACTTAAAGTGTAGTGAAAAGCAGTGCGGATTCCAGAGATCCACGTATGTACTGTTCTAATAATTGTTTTCATTCATATTATTTACTATTTTTAATTGGTAATATCTTTATCCTACGTCCTTATAAAGCCAAAACTATGACAAGGAATGGTTTCTATGACCTAAGGAACGGATTTTCTGAAAAACAGTTCGTAACAAGATTGAAAATTATATATCATCAGATCTTACCTTCCCTGATGATGAAAAGCAGGTTTTCAACATAAACTGTCTTGTATGAAGTGACAATTGAAGTAATGATTGCTTCCTTCACACATAGTTGAAAGTGATTTCTTAAAAAATTGCCACAATTAGCTACGAAGTACCATTAAAATTCGATGTTGCACAACTCAGGTTGGTAAACCATCAAATGCGTTCGTAGACTTAAGCGCAAATTTTATTTTATTTAGCGTATAGCAACACACATCATTTTATGCTTCTTAGAAATGTTTAAACAAAGATACACATAGAGAACACAATAAAATATGCTATATAAGAAGTATAAAACATACAGATAATGAGCAATATAATTAAATACAAACTTCAAGATTATATATGGTCAATACAATTAAATACAAACATCAAAATTATGTATAGAGTCTGTTGCCATCAGAAAATCACTGAACTTGCCACTGTAAGCTCTTCTGTCCCACTCTTGGACGATATGGCGGATAGTCTGTCTGTTGGCTCCGCAGTCACATTTGGGAGTTGGTGTTTTCTCCTGCTTGTAAAGAGTATCTGACCATCTTCCGTGATTTGTGCGTATTCTGGTAAGGAACGACCATGTTTTACGCCGCAGTTCACATCCGGGCGGCCTCTCAATGATGCAGGGGAGGGCTTAACAATGCGCAGGGCACACCTCTCGCCATTGTTCCCTCCAGGTCTTCATAGCATTGAAGTTTATACTTTGCAATTCCTTGGCTGTTATTGTTGGATGTCTAGACGGAAGTCCTTTTCTTTCCAGATAAGGCATGTCGCGGTGTATAGGGAGTTGGGCATAGTCGATTATCTTCCTATATTGCCGGAGAAGAGCATTCTTCCGACATAGGTCCGCAGGTGGTATGGGACTCAGAACTGGCAGCCAATGTGTTGAGGTTGATCTCATGGTTCCGCTGACAATTCGCATCGTGCTTTTTTTTATTTTTTACACGAGCGCAGTACTTTGCGGCAGAGTAGACCGACGTGTGTAGCGTGTCAGCCGAGGAGCCCCAAGTAGTGCCTCACAGCTTCTGGAGAATATTATTGATAGTCTTTAGTTTCACTGCAGTATTTTTCAGATGTCGTTTATAAGGGAGCGCTCTGTCCAAAGTGACTCCAAGGTACTTTGGATGCTCACATTACATCGGAGCCGAATTCCCTTGAGACGAACGGCAAGTTGATTGCTTCGTAATTTATTATTGAGATGGAAACATGTAGTTTCGGTTTTTGTAGAATTTGGCTGTAATCACAATTTACGAAAGTATGTACTTAATGACTCCAAGTCAAATGTCAGGGTTGTTTCCATAACCTCAGAGTTCTTGAGTTGTGTTGCAAAGACACAATCGTCTGCATACCCAAACTTCCTGGAAGATGTGGATGGCATACAGGAAATATACAAGCTGAACAGTAGTGGATCCAACACGGAGCCCTGTGGTAGGCTGTTGTTCAGAGTTCTTTGGGCACTTACCTGTTCTCCTGTTACTACTTGGAATGTTCTGGCTGCAAGCATGGCATCTGTAAGTCTGGTAGTCCTCAGGCAAGGGAATGTTTGCATGAATTTGTACAATAGGCCATGTCTCCAGACAGTGTCGTAGGCAGCAGAAAACAGCTGATGATTTTAATTTACTTTGGTACCCAGCCTATACGTACGTAGCTAGTGACATTGGTCTGTACCACTGCGCACATGGTGGAACCCGGCTTGCTCCACGGGAACTGACTACAGAATTTTGGTGGCAATGCGCTTATTGAGAAGTCGTTCCAAGAAAAATTCGGAGTAGGTATTAAAATCGATGGAGAAGAAATAAAAACTTTAAGGTTCAACGATGACATTGTAATTCTGTCAGAGACAGCAAAGGGCTAGGAAGAGCAGTTCAACAGAATGGACAGTGTCTTGAAAGGAGGGTATAAGATGAACATTAACAAAAGCAAAACGAGGATAATGGAATGTAGTCGAGTTAACTCGGATGATGCTGAGGGAATTACGTTACGTAATGAGAAAAAGTAGTAAAGGAGTTTTGCTATTTGGGAAACAAAATAACTGATGATGGTCGAAGTAGAGAGGATATAAAATGTAGACTGTCAATGACAAGGAAAGCGTTTCTGAAGAAGAGAAATTTGTTAACATCGAGTATAGATTTTAAGTTTCAGGAAGTCGTTTCTGAGAGTATTTGTATGAAGTGTAGCCATGTGTGGAAGTGAAACATGGACGATAAATAGTTCGGAGAAGAAGAGAATAGAAGCTTTCGAAATGTGGTGCTACAGAAGAATGCTGAAGATTAGATGGGTAGATCACATAAGTAATGAGGAGGTATTGAAAAGAATTGGGGAGAAGAGGAGTTTGTGGCACAACTTGACTAGAAGAAGGGATCGGTTGGTAGGAAATGTTCTGAGGCATCAAGGAATCACCAGTTTAGTATTGGAGGGCAGCGTGGGGGGTAAAAATCGTAGAGGGTGACCATGAGATAAATACACTAAGGAGATTCACAAGGATGTAGGCTGCAGTAGGTACTGGGAGATGAAGAGGCTTGCACAGGATAGAATAGCATGGAGAGCTGCATCAAACCAGTCTCTGGACCGTAGACCGTAACAACGACATAGACAGAGCTCAATAATGCGTCTGGGTAGTAGAGATTCGCTTCGTTATTCGGCTTCCCTTGCTTCAGGAGAGCAGCGATTTTTTATCGTTTCATTTTCTGAGGGACTATGCCGTGTGTTTTAATAGTTGTAAAGAATTCTACTAACCATCTTTCCGCATATTTTCCGCAGTTAAGAAGAAACTCCGGATGAACTCCATCAAATCCAGCTGCTTTTCCCGATTTTACATCTTTGAGAGCGCTTGTTATGTCTTCTGCCGAGAATGGACGGGAAAATTCCGTTTGGTGATCGCAGAGACATATTAACGTTGTGAGCTAATGCTTAATCTGAGTGGTGTGAACTCTATCCCGCAGAGTCTTAGAGGTTGATACTATATGGGAGGCAATCTTGTTTGGATGTATCGGTGTTTCTTTTTGGACACTTTTAGTGCCGTCATTTAGTTTTCTTAAAAGGGACCATCCTTTTCTACTTGACGTTTTGGTGTCTAGTTCTTGAACGGTTTCCATCCATCGTTCTCGTCGAGCCACATCGAGATTGTGTATTAGGTCGTCAGCAATTTCCTGCTCGTTGCTTTGAGGAATGCCTGGTATTGTTTTCCACATTCTGTTTTTCATCCTGGGATATACTGTTTACCGTACCCTCTGGTATTGCCTTTTTGGGGGAGCTTATGGCCGCTCCAACAAACTTCTTGCAGTTATTTAGTTTAGGAGGTATCCAACCCAGGCATTTATGCAGATTGTTAGGAAAATTTCCCAGTTTGCTTTCTGGAAACGTAATGAAAAGTGTAAGGCACAACTATTGAGAAACAATTTTGGAGCCACAAAATTAACATATGCCAGTCAAACGAAGCTCAGAGAGCGTGAAATACTGAGGTTTCCATAGTGGTCAAAGATATTACTTCATCTCCTTCACGAGGAGAAAATACAGACAAGCATTAGATCGGAAACTTAAAGGCATAAAAAAATAAAAAAGGTAATAAATAGACTTTCAAATATCCACCTTTGTGGAAGCCTCGCTGCCAAGGAAACAATCCGAACAGATGTTAAAGACGTCCCTCTAGAAGCTAAAATGCAATGATACCGTATGACTGAATGCTACCAGTGACCGCCACATGCGGTGAGATTCAAATTCAAGCCTTGCTTGGTCACACATGTGAACGGTTAATATTATTGGAAGAGGTTTTAAATTATCTTACAAATGATTTATTTATTTGTCCATATAAATCTCTTTTTAAGTACATATACTGTACACAGGATATTGGACAGAAAACCTTTTTAGCTATTGGATTTTCAAATATCAAACATAAATTTTATAAATTTTTATGACAAATTGGATCTATACAGTTAATAATTATAAATTTTTGAAATACTCTAAATTTTTAACTTATTTCTACAATTAAAGATACAAATTACATTTTTTCTTGCATAAGATACAGTGAGACTGAATAGTAGCAGTTTTTCAGAAGGTAGGATGTCACAGACTTTTTAAAGCTTTGTAGTTCAGTAAGAGATTTTATATGTCTTGGTAATCTGTTGTAAAGTTTTGTTCCGGCATGATATACACCTTTTTGGCATAATGTGGTGTTACAAGGATTGACATGTATGTCACTGTCTGACCTGGTACTGTAATCATGGACACTTTTGTTTTGAGGAAAAAGGTTTTCTTTTCTCAGTATGCTTTTTTTGACATGCATGACTATTTCCAGTATATAAATACAGTGGTAGGATCTTTAGATCTTTAAAGAAATGTTTGCATGATTTTCTGCTGCTCACTTGTTTAATTATTCTTATAATTGCCTTTTGTTTCCTGAAAACTGTTATGGCCTGATGTACATTTCCCCAGAAAATGATACCGTACTTCAGTATTGAATGTACACGAGCAAAGTATACAGCCCTAACTGTTTCTGCACTAGTACTGTTGCAGAGAAATCTTACCACATAGCTCATTTTTGCTAGTTTTGAATTTAGGGCTGTGATATGAGTGTTCCATTTAAGATTTTCCTGGATGTGAATCCCAAGAAATTTAGTTTCATTGACAGAACTAATGTTTTGGTTATCTATACATATTACAGGTTGTGCCGGATTTTTATTTTGATCAGTGTGGAAATTCATAAGTACCGTTTCTTGGGGATTAACTATTAGCCTGTTTCTGGTGAACCATTCAGACACTCGTATTGTAATATCTTTTGCAGATGCAGTAAAAAACGAATTGGAACTTATCTATAAACGGGGCTGTGACAGTTCACAGCAAATTCAATTAGAACAAAAATTTGAAAACAACCATTATTCTGATGCAAACATATTTCAGTCATCGTTTGTGCCCCTCCAACTTATTAGTCGCATGAATAAAGACCTAATTGTTTGGAAAAATCCTAAACCGTCATGTACTCGCAATTGCAGGCTAATAAGATTTATTCATGCAACACCTGATGTTAGCAATCAATAAATTGGTTATACAGGCAGGCAAACCGGAACATTACAAGAGACAAAAATTGCAAGATTCGATGCTGATTTATCCATAAAACACACACAGGTAAATGTACCAGAGAGGTAGTTCTGACGTTGATGTTGATAATGGAAGCAGTACCAGAGAAAAATCAAGATGCGTTCGTTGGATTTGTCGACCAGGAAAGAGCGTTCGACACTCTAAGATGGTACAAGATGTTAGAAATTCTGAGAAATATAGGGGTAAGCTACAGCGAAAGGCGAATAATATACAATGTGTACAAGAGCCAAGAGCGAAGAATAAGAGCGAAGTGCTCGGATTAAAAAGACCAAGACTTCCGCCCCTATTGTTCGGCCTATACATCGAAGAAGCAATAACGGAAATGAAAGAAAAGTTCAAGTGTGGAATTAAAATTCAAGGTGAAAGGATATCAATGATAAGGTTCACTGATGACAATGCCATCCTCAGTGACACTGAAGAAGAATTAAGGATGTGTTAAATGGAATGAACAGTCTGTTGAGTACTGAATATGGGCTGAGAGTAAAGCTAAGAAAGGCGAATGTAATGAGAAGCAGCAGAAATGAGAACAGCTAGTAACGTAACATCAGGATAGCTGCTCATGAAGCAGACGAAGTTAAGGAATTGTCTTAGGCAGCAAAATAACACTAGGCGGACGGAGCAAGGAGGACTAGCACTGGCAAAAAAGGGCATTCCTGGCAAAGAGAAGTCTACTAGTATCAAACATTGGCCTTAATTTGAGGAAGGATTATCTGAGAACCTATGTTTGGAGCACAGAATTGTTTGGTAGTGAAACACGAAGAAACAGGACGGTAGCACATCTGTTAAGATATCGAGGAATAACTTCCACAGTACTAGAGGGAGCCGTACAGAGTAAAAACTACAGAGGGAGACAGAGGTTGGAAATCCGCTAGCAAATAATTGAGGACATACCTTGCAGGTGCAACCCTGACGTGAAAAGGTAGGCACAGGAGAATAATTTGTAACGGGATGCATCAAACCAATCAGAAGACCGATGACAAGAAAACAAGAAAAAAAAGAAAAGTGAAATAAAAATTTAAAAAAAAATATGCCATAAAATAGACCACGAGAAATGGCAAATCAGTTCAAAAGAATAAAGATACTTCTTAAAGTGAGGAAAAATGTGACAAGAAATGTTTAGGAACCAATTGGGATTAATTTATCTGAAAGCAAGGCAATGGAAATAGCAATGGCGGAAATACCAGTAGAAGATTTTTTTGCAGACTCTGAAACATCAGCAAGAATATCAAGTATAGGTCTGCAACTCAACTAATGATTTAGGGCTATTCTAGAAACTATTCCCAGTGGACACAAGATAGATACAGAAAAATTTCCTGTTTATGCTGCTAAAGCAACAGGACTGTATATTGATTTATGTCAATGGCATCTTATCTCTCCCAACGTACACACGGTTAGTTGGTGCGTGACTCAACTGTCGAACATGCCCTCATATCCGTAGGCAGTTTATCACAAGAAGCAGCCGGGGCCGGCTATAAGCACATTAGTCTATACACACAAATGTTTGCCAGGAAATTCTCACGAGAAGACTGCATTAGGGATACAATAAACAGGCTACTACTGACATCTGATCCATTAAAAACCGATACTAGACCGAAGCCAAAGAGAACCAGCAAACCTTTCTTCAAAGAAACATTACATTTACTGCCCTCAAGCGAAGGGTGGATTAGGTAGTCCTCTCAAGCTGAAAATGATAATGAAGAGGAGTTCTCAATACGAAGGCTGCTCAGATAAACAAGACTGGTAGGCTAACGCAGTTCATAAATTTAAAAAATGTAATAAAATACCATATTTATGTTTTATTTTATGTTATGAGGTACGTAAATACACTTACCTTACATATATGTTCTCTAGGATCTCACTGTATAGAAAATACCAAACACTAGTTTTGGTCAGATTTTTGAGTGAAATACCGCTACGTGCTTCGGGCAGAACCCGTTGCTATACATGCGCAATAATTAAAACACTTTCACGGAGGGCTTGTACCGCAATGTTCTATAGGAAACTAAATTAAAGTGGACACAAGATGTGAAAAGTATTCCAGTCAAAGAGGTTAATAGCGGCCTTCTGTGGACTTTGAAAACAGCATTTTAAGATCATAAATTGGCGGCGGTAGAATGAAAGAGAAGAGGAGAAAAGAAATAAACAACATTTTTGTATATTTTTACAAGATTTTAAGCTGTGGCGCTGACGTCAGCATAAAAGCGCGACTTAGGCGAGGGAACTACTAGTTTTAATCGTACAGAATGGCTTCGAGACTCGAGAGACGAGGAGCAGTATAGCGATGACGGTAACGTCGTTGCTAATAATCCAACTCATATCCGTGTGGTATCTCAGCGCCATACTGTAGCGTTTTCAGTCAAACGTATTTGTAGTATGATTAAAAAACAAAAAAAAAGAAGAAAAATCTTACGATAAGACACCGTTGGAACGGCGCGGTACCTGCTGAGTCAATGGCCAACTTTCTGATTGATTCAGAGCTGAATCACGGTTTCAGCTGTCTAACTAGGGATAAGTATCAGAGACACAGGCGGAAGGAGTACGGCGCTTAAATAAACAAAAGAGAAAACCTCCTCACACGCCTCAGGCAACCTGTGCAGTTAAAAGCACGTTTCTACTACCATAAATTCCTGGAAGACTTAAATTTATAAGTTACATGTAACCACTACTTCTACCAATTTATGCTGACACTCATCTGCTATATACACTGAAGAACCAAAGAAACTGGTACACCGGGATAATATCGTTTAGGACCCCTGCGAGCATGCACAAGAACCGCAACTTGACGTGGCATGGACTCGAATAATGTCTCAGGTAGTGCGGGAGGGAACTGACACTATGAATGCTGCAGTGCTGTCCATAAATTCTTAAGAGTTCGAGGGGTGGTAATCTCTTCTGAACAGCACGTTGCAAGGCATCCCAGATATGCTCAATAATGTTCTTGTCTGGGGAGTTTGGTGGCCAGCGGAAGTGTTTAAACTCGGGATATGAATGGATGCAGGTGACCAGACAGGATGCGTACGTGCATGTTACCTATCAGAGTCTTATCTAGATGTATCAGTGGTCCCATATCACTACGGCTACACACGACCCATACCATTACAGAGCCTCCATCAGCTTGAACTGTCCCCTGCTGACATGCAGGGTCCAAAGAATCATGAGGTAATCTCCATAGCAGTACACGTCTATCCGCTCGATACAATTTGAAATGAGACTCGTCCGATCAGGCAACATGTTTCCAGTCATCAACAGTCGGATGTCGGTGTTGACGGGGACCAGCGACCGTAAAGCTTTGTTTCGTGCAGTCATCAAAGGTACACGAGAGGGCCTTCGGCTCGGAAAGCCCTTATCGATGACGTTTCATTGAATGATTAGCACGCTGACACTTGTTAGTGGCCCAACATTGAAATCTGCAGCAATTTGCGGAAGGCTAAAAAATGGTTCAAATGGCTCTGAGCACTATGGGACTTAACATCTGTGGTCATCAGTCCCCTAGAACTTAGAACTACTTAAACCTAACTAACCTAGGGACATCACACACATCCTTGCCCAAGGCAAGATTCGAACCTGCGACCGTAGCAGTCGCGCGATTCCTGACTGAGCTCCTAGAACCGCGAGACCACCGCGGCCGGCTTTGCGGAAGGGTTGCGCCTCTGTCACGAACAATTCTCTTCAGTCCTCGTTCGTCCCCTTCTTGCAGGATCTTTTCAGGTCGCTGCGATGTCGGAGATTTGATATTCACGGTACACTCGTGAAATGGTCGTACGGGAAAATCCCCACTGCAACGCTATCACTGAGATACTGTGTCCCATCATTCATGCGCCGACTATGACACCACGTTCAAACTCAGTTAAATCCTGATAATCTGCCAGCGTAGCTGCAGTACGTAATCGATTTAACAACTGCGCGAGACACTTGTTGTGTTACATAGGCGTTGCCGACCGCAGTCCGTATTCGGCTTGTTTAGATATCTTTGTATTTGAATGCGCATTTCTATAACAGTTTCTTTGGCGCTTCAGTGTATATGCACGAACATATTTAGCACTGACACTCACATTTACTTCCCTACCCAACGTTTATCGTGGTTCAGCCAAGCACTTTCCCTGCTTTGTCTACCTTAGAGTGCCCTCTGCTCCTACAAGTCCAACACACATCACAGGTGTCAGCGTATACAGCAGAATGTCCTCGCAGTTTGCACTGTTCTCGTGGATTCATCTGGCAGTCCTCTCCCCAACATAAATAGCCATCATTCCGAAAATACTGCCTAAGTTGTATTACTATGGACGCGAACAAAAATGGGATGGATCCGTAGTGAGGAACATAAGACAATACTCACGGGCTTCTGAACTTCGTACAAGCTGCTACGCACACACGATGGCGCCGATCGATTGCATCTTCACCAACTCCGCTACCCCCACCACTGTTGCATGACCGCCACTCCTGTCTCTACGTTACAGGTGGGCCGGTTCTGGCTGCGATAGAAACTGTGGTACTGGTTCTCCTCGGCGATCGCGGAGAATGGTAATAATAATAATGGCGTGTTACGAGGGCCTCGTCGATGGGGATCAAATGATGATAAAACGCACGTTGGACAGTAACCACAAACGGTCTCTGCAAACTGCAAAACACAAAATGCTTTCTGTTCACAAGTCGCCATCCTTCGCTACTACCGCTGTCTACATCTACATCTACATCTACATCCATACTCCGCAAGCCACCTGACGGTGTGTGGCGGAGGGTACCTTGAGTACCTCTATCGGTTCTCCCTTCTATTCCAGTCTCGTATTGTTCGTGGAAAGAAGGATTGTCGGTATGCTTCTGTGTGGGCTCTAATCTCTCTGATTTTATCCTCATGGTCTCTTCGCGAGATATACGTAGGAGGGAGCAATATACTGCTTGACTCTTCGGTGAAGGTATGTTCTCGAAACTTTGACAAAAGCGCGTACCGAGCTACTGAGCGTCTCTCCTGCAGAGTCTTCCACTGGAGTTTATCTATCATCTCCGTAACGCTTTCGCGATTACTAAATGATCCTGTAACGAAGCGCGCTGTTCTCCGTTGGATCTTCTCTATGTCTTGTATCAACCCTATCTGGTACGGATCCCACACTGCTGAGCAGTATTCAAGCAGTGGGCGAACAAGCGTACTGTAAACTACTTCCTTTGTTTCGGATTGCATTTCCTTAGGATTCTTCCAATGAATCTCAGTCTGGCATCCCCTTTACCGACAATCAACATTATATGATCATTCCATTTTAAATCACTCCTAATGCGTACTCCCAGATAATTTATGGTATTAACTGCTTCCAGTTGCTGACCTGCTATTTTGTAGCTAAATGATAAAGGATCTATCTTTCTGTGTATTCGCAGCACATTACACTTGTCTACATTGAGATTCAATTGCCATTCCCTGCACCATGCGTCAATTCGCTGCAGATCCTCCTGCATTTCAGTACAATTTTCCATTGTTACAACCTCTCGATACCCCACAGCATCATCTGCAAAAAGCCTCAGTGAACTTCCGATGTCATCCACCAGGTCATTTATGTATATTGTGAATAGCAACGGTCCTATGACACTCCCCTGCGGCACACCTGAAATCACTCTTACTTCGGAAGACTTCTCTCCATTGAGAATAACATGCTGCGTCCTGTTATCTAGGAACTCCTGAATCCAATCACACAATTGGTCTGATAGTCCATATGCTCTTACATTGTTCATTAAACGACTGTGGGGAAGTGTATCGAACGCCTTGCGGAAGTTAAGAAACACGGCATCTACCTGTGAACCCGTGTCTATGGCCCTCTGAGTCTCGTGGACGAATAGCGCGAGCTGGGTTTCACATGACCGTCTTTTTCGAAACCCATGCTGATTCCTACAGAGTAGATTTCTCGTCTCCAGTAAAGTCATTATACTCGAACACAATACGTGTTCCAAAATTCTACAACTGATCGACGTTAGAGATATAGGTCTATAGTTCTGCACATCTGTTCTACGTCCCTTCTTGAAAACGGGGATGACCTGTGCCCTTTTCCAATCCTTTGGAACGCTACGCTCTTCTAGAAACCTACGGTACACCGCTGCAAGAAGGGGGGCAAGTTCCTTCGCGTACTCTGTGTAAAATTGAACTCGTATCCCATCAGGTCCAGAGGCCTTTCCTCTTTTGAGCGATTTTAATTGTTTCTCTATCCCTCTGTCGTCTATTTCGATATCTACCATTTTGTCATTTGTGCGACAATCTAGAGAAGGAACTACAGTGCAATCTTCCTCTGTGGAACAAATTTGGAAAAAGACATTTAGTATTTCGGCCTTTAGTCTGTCATCCTCTGTTTCAGTACCATTTTGGTCACAGAGTGTCTGGACATTTTGTTTTGCTCCACCTACCGCTTTGACATAAGACCAAAATTTCTTAGGATTTTCTGCCAAGTCAGTACATAGAACTTTACTTTCGAATTCATTGATCCGCCGTATCCAGGCGAAAAACTTGCGGGCTGCGCATGCGCACTGGTACCAAACACAACTGAGTTGCCCTTTCATTTGACAAATCATTTATAACTCTAAGTTTAATGCAGTAAATATTATAAAACGTTAAAACCCCGATATTCATTTATAAACACCCTGTATTTGGCACACACTCGTTGCACTGCCGAAACACTTCCTCCAACACGAGCAGCAGTTTTCCGGATGGAAGCATCATGTTCACTCATGGCAATAAAGCGCCCTCTTTCTAAGTATTTGATTTGGCAGTACGGTTCACGCATACGTCTGCGAAGTATCCTGCACATCTGCTCAAATCACTCTGCTCCATTTTAGCGGTAAGTTGCGTTGCGCCGTGATATCGATGTTGACCATGAACTCGCGGGCCGACATGGTTCAAATCGTAATCGTTTCTGCACATATTAATGTACATGACCTTTGAATACGAACACCCTATCTCTAGCCTTCAAGGCGTTCTGTTGCAACACGGTAAATGATAGCATCATCCGCAAACAATCTAAGAAGGCAGCTCAGATTGCCTCCAATGTAGTTTATGTAGATCAGGAATAGCATACGGCCTAGAACACTTCCTTGGGGAACGTCAGATATTACTGCTGTTTTATTGGATGAATTTCCATCAGTTACTACGACCTGTGACATCTCTGACACAAAATAACTAATCCAGTTGCACAACTAAGCCGATACACCACAGGCACGTAATTTGATGGAAATGCCGTGTGGCTAGGGCCTCCCGTCGGGTAGACCGCTCGCCTGGTGCAAGTCTTTCGAGTTGACGCCACTTCGGCGACTATCGATGGGGATCAAATGATGATGATCGGGACAACACATTACCCAGTCCCTGAGCAGGGAAAATCTCCGACTCAGCCGGGAATCGAACCCAGTCGCGCTGACCACTCAGCTACTTTTTTTTTTCTTTTATTCGTTGTTGATCGTCGTGTTTGGTCGTTGCGGACGTCGCAAGACATGCTGTTCAAGTTCGGTGGTTGATCCTTCCACTCAGTTTTTTATTACAGAGGCCAACCGGCTCTCTGACCCAACACGCTGAGCTGTCGTGCCGGCGCTACCGTGAGCAGACAGTGGAGAATGGTTACTCAGCACTAGCGATCTTTATTACCTGTTGCCTTCCGTACTGTACTTTGGTGTCAGTGGCCCAGTAGCCAGTAGTGGCAAGTTAATTACATTGCAAGGGCTATGCTGAGTCAGTGGTGACTAACGGTGGACTGGGATCCTGCTGAGGCAGTTCGTCTTGTCAGCTTGCTGCTGTCAAGGCCTAACCATGCGGCGGAGTATTTCTGGCGCTCTGTGACGCTGGCGAGGCGTGCGGAGGCTCGCTAATAGCACCTATTAGTTTGAAGCCTGAAAACATCACACGTAGCGCGATGGGAGGACCTTTTTTATAACTGGCAGCATTCCCATGTTACGCAGCTGTTGACGACTGGTGCCTCCCGGCGTATACCGCAGCCCTGCTCAACGTCTATGTGGGCCACTAGTGAGTATAATAATTTGGTATTATGTTTTGTAACCTTACTCTATATCGATTGCTGCATAAAATGTATAAGATGTGTTGCTACTGACCTCCCACATTGAAATTTATAAAATTTCAGTGTCACCCTTTGTTCTGAAGACACTCTACTGAGACGGAAACCGATCACCAGTAATGAAATGAAACATCACTTGCGATCACGGTTGATTATTTTTATTAAAAATTTAGCTTATGTTTTATTGTATGATCCTCATTTTGCTATATCAAATAGTTTCAGTTAATTACCACGCACATTGCGTTTTAAGTATTGGATGTACGACACTGACTACTCATGGTACCTTGCATTAGTGCCCTATACGAGGTGCATTCAAGTTCTAAGGCCTCCAATATTTTTGCTCCGGACTGGAAAGAGATAGAAACGTGCGCATTGTTTTAAAATGAGGCCGTGTTCATTGTCAATACGTCCCAGAGATGGCAGCACCGTACGGCAGATGGAATTTTACCGCCAGCGGCGAGAATGAGAACTGTTTTAAATACTTAAAATGGTGACGTTTTCCATACTTGAACGACATGCAATCATTCGTTTTCTGAATTTGCGTGGTGTGAAACCAATTGAAATTCATCGACAGTTGAAGGAGACATGTGGTGATGGAGTTACGGATGTGTTGAAAGTGCGTTCGTGGGTGCGACAGTTTAATGAGGGCAGAACATCGTGTGACAACAAACCAAAACAATCTCGGGCTCGCACAAGCCGGTCTGACGACATGATCGAGAAAGTGGAGAGAATTGTTTCGGGGATCGCCGAATGACTGTTGAACTGATCGCCTCCAGAGTTGGCATTTCTGTGGGTTCTGTGCACACAATCCTGCATGCCGACCTGAAAATGAGAAAAGCGTCACCGAGGTGGGTGCCACGAATTCTGACAGACGAGCACATGGCTGCCCGTGTGGCATGTTGCCAAGCAATGTTGACACGCAACGACAGCATGAATGGGACTTTCTTTTCATCGGTTGTGACAATGGATGAGACCTGGATGCCATTTTGCAATCCAGAAACAAAGCGCCACTCAGCTCAATGGAAGCACACAGATTCACCGCCACCAAAAAAATTTCGGGTAACCGCCAGTGCTGAAAAACTGATGGTGTCCATGTTCTGGGACAGCGAGGGCGTAATTCTTACCCATTGCGTTCCAAAGGGCACTACGGTAACCGGTGCATCCTACGAAAATGTTTTGAAGAACAAATTCCTTCCTGCACTGCAACAAAAACGTCCGGGAAGGGCTGCACGTGCGCTCTTTCACCAAGACAACGCACCCCCACATCGAGCTAACGTTACGCAACAGTTTCTTCGTGATAACAACTTTGAAGTGATTCCTCATGCTCCCTACTCACCTGACCTGGCTCCTAGTGACTTTCGGCTTTTTCCAACAATGAAAGACACTCTCCGTGTCCGCACATTTACCAGCCGTGCTGCTATTGCCTCAGCGATTTTCCAGTGGTCAAAACAGACTCCTAAAGAAGCCTTCGCCGCTGCCATGGAATCATGGCGTGAGCGTTGTGAAAAATGTGTACGTCTGCAGGGCGACTACGTCGAGAAGTAACGCCAGTTTCATCGATTTCGGGTGAGTAGTTAATTAGAAAAAAAATCCGAGGCCTTAGAACTTGAATGCACCTCGTACTTGTTACGTAGCAAATTATTACGAGTTCTTGTCTTGTACTGAAAGCGTAGCTTGCCATGGAGCTGGGAGGTGATCAAATTTTGGTAATAACGCTGGCACAGCTGACGCTGACTACTGAACTAACATTGCGTGCAATACGTCACACATACTCTCTATGAATGTGAAGAAGTGCCATAAATTATTAATCGATCTTTTTTATGCTATGGATAAAAGAACCAAATTTTAAATCGATAACTTCAAAACTTTATGAGATATAAATTTATTCCTAAAACACACAATAATCATGCTGGGATTGTGAAATTGTGTAACGGACTGTAATGTATTCATCTATAGCTCCATATCATCTAATTTTCTGGAATTTTCTTTAGTTTAATTACCAAAAATTTCTGAAGTTATTAAAATACTTTGGAAAACTATTATTTCATTGTGTTTTGGTCGTGTGAGTTTTCAAGAGACAGAGAGTGAATGGAGGACACAAGTACAGTGATAATGGATATTTTATTAAAACTATGTAAAAGTATATGTGTGAAAATTGTGGAGCAATAGGGAAATTTGTGACTTTTGTCCGAATGAGCTCGATTTTGTAAAAGTCAGCCAGAATGGGTGACGAATATTAAATTTATCAGTAATTTATTTTGTGGAAAGAAATCTTATTTTGTTTATATTAAATTTTATTTAGTTTCGGAGTTACAAGATTTCTAGTCTAAATTGCTTATAATAATACGATTGGCTGCTTAACATACTAACCAACAGGAATTAATTTTCGCGCGTGCTTTAGTACTAGGTCTTTGTGCCTCAGATTTATGAGTCGAGATAGTCGCTCGGGAGCCATGTTCTGGTAAACGCGTATGTCAAACGACGCTGACCAGATTCGAACAAAAATGAAGAAATTCACGAATTTTGATTGGGCCTCGTGTCATTGAGGAAAAGCGACTACAGTATTGAGTATTTTGTGGAAGTTTGAGCTATGTGAATGGTTGAATGCAGAAGATATTTGCATGTGAACATTTCATGTCGTACATGAACTCCGCGAGGCATATTTCATGCAGATTATGGCGAGAATGTATTTACAAGAAGCCTACTGAATGACTGACCGGGTCTAGCAAGTAGGCGTGGGACAGTGACTATTTAGGACGTTCAAAATATCGGGTCGGACTAAATATCTTCAGGCTTCTTTCGGGTGCGAACTTGTAACAGAGAAACTCAGTGACATTACATACTTGATGTAGGGATATTAAATACGAACTGGATACCCATTTTCAGTACTTGAAAGACAATAAACCAAGTTAGAGGAAACTGTAGTCAGTTTTTCAAACGAGTCACGCAAGAATCCCAAACGCTCAACAGTTTAATTAACTTTCAGCTACGGCCCATCGACTGGAGTTAAGTGGCCGTTGCGTGGTAGGTATTTAGTCGAATTTTCACCAACGCCGCTTTTTCTGGCTATACCAGTGTGAAAGGACAGGCAACTTGAAACCTATTCAAGTAGGTGGACTGATTGTTTTAAGGATAGTGGGAGACCGTGTAAGGGGTCCGTAGGCCCTTACTATAAATTTGCACTCGGCACAGGTCGATAGGGCGAACGATCGATTGTGTCGTGTTGCGAGAGCGAGTGTGGAGTTGAGTCAGTGCCATGTTGCGGGTAGAGGTGTGTGGAGGCCAGTTGTAACGCGAGGCTTTAACGACAAAGTGTGTTGCCATCGCCGCGGTTTAACCCCTTTGTGCTAGAATAATACCGGGAAAGTGAAGAAGTATTATTAAGAAAGTGATTAGTGACATTGTAGTGCCGATATTTTGGTTTCGCGTCTACCGCGCCGGCATCATTTTGGATTGCAGTGTTGGATTGCTGTGTTGGATTGCAGTGATGGATTAACGTTTGACGATAATGAAAAATGAAGAAGCCTGTGCTGAGATTAGCCGTGATTAGATATGTATGACGAAGGCAGTGGCTGTCTCCTCCTTTTTGTGTTTTTGAGACGAATGTAGGTTCGTGATTAGTGAAACTGTGTTGGTGTTTTTCTTGCTACCAGACATTTCATTATTACAGTATTGAGAAGGACGAACTGGAAAGTAACAACTTCGGTAGCAGTCAATTCCGATTGCCAGCCCCATTAGGTACACGGTCACATTAATAATAATTATTGGGCTGCTATTCGATCAGATCAGGTCGGGTCGAAATAAACGGAGGTGTTACAACCGCATACAGCCTACAGTTACTCGTATAAATGCAGGACACCCCTAGGCCATCACCAGCACTCACTATGCGCCTAGGTAAACAGATACTGCAATTAATACTTACATCAGAAGGTGGTTGTGAGGACCACATTAGCATCAATGTATGGTTTGGAATAGTTGGAGACTGTATTTTCTATCCCTACTTACTATAGAATAGGTACATATTAAGTATGTATCATTTATTTCTCTCAAAAAAATTGCCAGATGCGCTGCAAGAAATTTTACTTCACTTCCAGAAGTGTAGATGGTAGGGATGAAGTACAGGCAGAAGTAATGCTGCGAGGGAGCGTCTTGAGTCATGTTTGGATAGCTCAGCAGGTAGAGGACGTGCCGACAAAGTAAAGGCTCCAGTTTCGAGTCCCGGTCGGACACATAATTTCAGTCTGCCAGGAAGTTCCATTTCATTCCTCTTCGTGTTCGGCAGAGGTTGTGGTTCCAACATGACGGAATTTAGGCAGAGCCATCGCAGACAATGGATCGGTCGTGGAGATTCAGTTTTATGCCTTCTGCTTTTGCCTGACCTACATCGCCTCTCGGGAAGCTTGGGGGATCACATTTATTCTACACCGCCGATGAGTGTGGCAGCGGTTGTAGCGCGCGTCCTTGCTGTTCTGGGTGGAGATAAATTGCTAATAATTCGGAAAAGCGTGATCCACCGAGTCATTATATATTTGCGGATGTGTAATATATTGTTAATGTCTCAATATTGGTAAATGGAGTAGTTATCTCTGTGCTGTGATAAGTAACTTTTCTTGAACTGACTTATCTTTATGAATGTTTCTAATATCTGCGATTATTATTATATTCACGAATAACTACATTTACAACAACTGAGGTAGAAAAGGGACCAGGAAAGTCAAATATCGCTCTTACGTCAGTCTTGGAGTGGGCTAATTAGACAATGTCCATACTGGCACACTAAGTATTGACACCGGGTTTTGTTCGAACTCTCCATTCTCGAGTGCTGTGTGGATTTCCTTGTCTCCGCTGTACGTAGTACGAGAATTCGCCATCTTGTCCTTCACGAAAAAGGCTTTTCCCAAGAAGTGATCGTTATTAAAACATACTGGTCACGTTTATGAGTATTTGTAATGAAAGTGATGCTCAAAAATGGTTCAAATGGCTCAGAGCACTATGGGACTTAACATCTGAGGTCATCAGTCCCACAGAACTTAGAACTACTTAAACCTAACTAACCTAAGGACATCGCACACATCCATGCCCGAGGCAGGATTCGAACCTGCGACCGTAGCGGTCGCGCGATTCCAAACCGAAGCACCTAGAACCGCTCGGCCACACCGGCCGGCGAAAGTGATGCAATTCAGCCTTTGATGGAAGTCTTCCATAAACAACTCTGTTATATTCTGCATGCAGAAGGGATGAAACTGGTTTCCGTGCTGGACTCGACATTTGTGACATTCCTAATGGAACGCTAAAAGAACTAGTGCCTATTCTTCGGACATTCGTAACAATTTCTTCATAATCGGTGGTCGGCTCCAATTACTCACCAGATAATGGTCGAGTCCGACTTGTTCAAAAATGCCCTGAATTTTTTTTATACAGGAAGAATACACCGAAAGAAAGACCGTGTCAAAATTTTAGCTGCTAACACGAGCTGCAAGTATTTAAAAACAAATGTTAAAACTTGGAAAATTCTTTGAGCACCAGGCGGCTGGAGAAACCTACATCTCTAACGGAGCTGTAGCAGGCTGTGCTTGAACTACATTGCAGACGCATGTCCTTCGTTGATGACGCATCGCTAAACACAACTTGATACGATCGTAATTTGTAAAACGAATTTCAGTTTTCGTTAACACTTTCTTTGAAACAATGCAATTACTATTCACTCAAACTTGCAACTCATTTAATATCCATAATAATTACCAGTTGCTTTTGCAGTAGAATAACAGTTAACAATGGAGATAAAACTGAATTAATATTCATTGCGTTTAACGCTTAGTGTTAAGCAGTGTACAAAACTGGTTTGCTTTGCAAAATCTGACCGTGAACTGTGTAAATGGAAGAACAACGTACACAAAGTAATAAGTACGTATCAAAATGAAACTCGCCGAACTGGAAAAGAAAAACAATCCGAAAGATTTACTATACACGGTGGCTACAAAGTTATGTTGTCCCCCTTAATAGCCGACCGAAACCCGTTTACGTGAATAAATGACATGGGCAATAGTTCTTTAGTGGAGTGTTCTTGAGATATGAACCATGTACCACTGCTCACGACGGAGTGAGTATCATTACTAATAGAGATCTACAAGACTGGGTTCTCTGAATCGCATTGAGATGAACACTACTGATTTCAAGTCATCTTAGACCAGATAAAACAGATTCGAGAAATCATACAGTATACGAAGTAGCAAGGAAAACGAAGTTTACTTCAAGTGAAAGTGTAGAAGGGCTGCTATTGATTCGTAGCTGACGTGAAGACGAAGGTTGCCGTTTTCCTCACATCTGCTGTGTCTAACGCCGATCAGTCAGGTTTCGTGAAAGAACTGCAAGCAAACCGCACTATATCATTTCGAGGCCCAAAAAGACAGAACCTCTTGTGCAATCGATTAAAGCTAGGACACATTCATATACTACGACTGTGGTACATATGGGTGGCTTCCTGTTTCCGCACCTTTATATTCGTCTTCAGGAACCTCAATGCATATACCGACCAAAAGTAAAATAGGACTGTTTAGTGGCAAAAATCTTATAACAGTCCTATCAAAACTCTGGAAAAATAGGAAAGAATTATCTTGAACATTTCATTTAAAAAGGTTTATAACCAGCTGCAGAAATTAAATTATTGGACTCTCGGGCTGGACATGACGATATCTCTATCTTTCAAGGGGAGGAGGAAAAAAATTGATATAATTCAGATTCCACTCAGCACAGGTAATGTGAGGCTCGATAAAAGAATTTCTTAGACTCTGGAAAGTATTTTGAAGGAAATCGTCAGACAGTATAATGCCAGGCAGAGCCATCTGATTTGAGGTTTATCAGAAGGACAGTATTCTTAAATATCAGTCATGTGTGCATTATCTGTTTGCTTCGGCACATTTTACAAATTGCTTTAAGTATGCTCGGTATGCAGCACAATAAGTAGAGCAAACGGATTGGGGAATTTCTTCCTTCACCGCAATTCTGTCGACATAAAACAACTAACTACCGTGACATCCCTGAAAGCATTGTTGTTGTTGTTGTGGTCTTCAGTCCTGAGACTGGTTTGATGCAGCTCTCCAAGCTACTCTATCCTGTGCAAGCTTCTTCATCTCCCAGTACCTACTGCAGCCTATATCCTTCTGAAACTGCTTAGTGTATTCGTCTCTTGGTCTCCCTCTACGATTTTTACCCTCCACGCTGCCCTCCAATACTAAACTGGTGATCCCTTGATGCCTCAGAACATGTCCTACCAACCGATCCCTTCTTCTAGTCAAGTTGTGCCACAAACTTCTCTTCTCCCTAATCCTATTCAACGCTCCTCATTAATTATGTGATCTTCCCATCTAATCTTCAGCATTCTTCTGTAGCACCACATTTCGAAAGCTTCTATTCTCTTCTTGTCCAAACTATTTATCGTCCATGTTTCACTTCCATACATGGCTACACTCCATACAAATACTTTCAGAATCGACTTTCTGAAAGCATTAATTTTTCTTTTGTCGGGTGCACCTGGTGTGAGGAAAACGTTTGTTTCCATCGTTCAAATGACACTTCGGTTTATGGGGACGACTATGGGAAATAAACGAGGAAATGTTTCATTATTATATATATATATATTTCATTTCGATAAATTGAAGTCATGATTGATGGTAGTAATCTATAATGTAACATCAAACAATGACTCTAATTATTTTCCTCTGCTAGTCACCTTCGTAAGAAATACATATACAATAGTTTAGCTGTCGACGCGAACTGCCTCTTATTCAAAACAGTGATACGTGACTTTTTTTTAGGAGCTTCAAATTCGTTTCCGTCACTCCGGATATTAGCACTATTTCGTGCTGCACCCCCGTCATGGCCAACCTCACTCTAGCCATGAACGGCTGTCTTAAGCAGTTCTTCGTGTAACAGAAACAACTTACTTTAACTGTTAAAAGTACTTGCTGTGCGTCTAAGCAGTTAAAATTTTGACACAGCACTGCTTTCGATATATCCCTTCTGCATAAGACTTTCAGGGTGGGTAGCGACATGTCGGACTGAACCATTCCCTTGTCATCCTAGAGGTACTAAAATGATCTGACTTCACTTTCACACTTACATCCTGCAATCAAAAATTCCCCATCAGGTGTATAATGCACATCGATGCACATCGCCAGTACTCGCCTACCTCAACCTTTCGTTATCGCTGATGGTTTTACTTATGACTTTCGAACACTATAAACAAAATTTCGCGCACAGTATTTGTGGGGAGATCGCCACGTGGGGACTGATACCATGGGACTTTGCTAGTCTTGGATTCGCTAAAATGATGTGAATGGATCACTAGCAATGACATCAATAAAAATAGAATTACCGGAAAAGATAACAGAGAATGTCAGTCGTAAATATGGTGACTGTATCAGCTATCAGGCTGATAACAGCACGCCATATTTCTAACTTTTCGCTTGACCAGTGTTTGAACTCTTAGTGTATCTCTTAGAGCTTCGCTCATCACTCATGCCTTACCCATCATTAATAATATGTTCTATACAGAAATGACCACTTGGAATAGCTTCACTTGAAATAAACGGCATCTTCCGTTTGTTAGAACATAATACGTAAATAAATCCATATTTGTCTTTGTAACAACTTTCTCATCGAGCTAAAAAGAAACACATAGAGAGAACATGAAAAACAAAAAAAGAATTCTTGTTCTCAGAAGACTGACGCTGTTGGGAATTAACAGTCAACTTCGACTAAGCTATCTGAGCATATCTGCTGGCCTGATTTAAACGTATCAGTGATGTGTCCATTCTTGTTGGGTTTGGGTTGTTGTGAGGGATGAGACCAGACAGCCAGGTCATCGGTCTCATCGGATTAGGGAACGACGGGGAAGGAAGTCGGCCTTGCCCTTTGAAAGGAACCATCCCGGCATCTGCCTGGAGCGATTTAGGGAAATCACGGAAAAACTAAATCAGGATGGCCGTACGCGGGATTGAACCGTCGTCCTCCCGAATGCGAGTCCAGTGTCTTAACCACTGCGCCACCTCGCTCGGTCCATTTTTGTCCTCTGAGCATTACAACCAGAGGTTTTCCAATGGAGTGTGTGGATCTAGCAGCACTCGGAGAAAATTGTGTTGGACGATTTCGGCTTACGAAAGCAATGTAAATCATTAGTCTCGACGTATTCATTATATTGTCCGTCCTCGTGGTCTCGCGGTAGCGTTCTCGCTTCCCGAGCACGGGGTCCCGGGTTCTATTCCCGGCGGGGTCAGGGATTTTTCCTGCCTCGAGATGACTGGGTGTTGTTGTGTTGTCATCATCATCATCATTCATCCCCATTACGGTCGGAGGAAGGCAACGGCAAACCACCTCCATTAGGACCTTGCCTAGTAAGGCGGTGCGGGTCTCCCGCATCGTTCCCCTACGCTCTGTCAAGAAGCATGGGACTTCATTTCCATATTCATTATATTGCAGGTACAGATTCCCTCGCCGGTATCCACTAGTATTGTTTTATAGTACTGCATTGATTTCATCCCCTACAAATCATTCAGCTAATTTCAGTCAATCTAATTCAAGTAACATTGTAAAACAATGTTTCAGAAAGGGTGTACAGTAATGGGATACCGACTTTTGGACTAGTATAAGAATGCCACATCCCTGCCTGCTTCTGGAGGTTTCTGCTAGATTTATGGCAGAAGGAACTCGTTCTTGACGCCTACACTCTATCAAGAGCCGGGCGCTACAGGCCGGCCTCTCACCTCCTCTCCCCCCCCCCCACCCCCCCACCCCCCTTCGCACTGCTGCCTCCACTTCTCAGCTTTTGTATCGGACGTCAGATGTTCCGCTTCCAGCTGACCTCTTGGAGGTGCGGGAGATCAATGGAGACGGATGGGCACGGGCTTCGCCGGGGAGGCAGAGATCGGCTTCGCAGGAAATATGAAATATTCCTGCAGGAAATATGAAATAAAAGTAGGCGATATTCTTTCACCTGAGCTGCCGTACAGAATGATGGGCGAGGTGTAGATTAGACACATACTGAAGCACAATATATTTGCACACAAAGCCATATGTCAACAGTTGTCACTTAGTAGCGATCTTTATGTCTCCTTACAACAATTTACAAAATTTTACTCCAAAGAGTTGTCACTTCACTTCTGCAGCGAGTAAGTTTACCAAATGTTGCCTGCTCCATTTTCTTCTGTTTCCTCACGAAACTAAACGAATGTAAATCATTAGGCTCGACGTATTCATTACATTGTAGATACAGAATTGCTGACCGGTTTCCACTAGTATTGTTTTATACGATGTGTTGGTTTCATCCCCTATGACATTCCGAGATAGACACTGGATAAAAATTGCAAGTAACTATCACACATCAGTTTCCTAAAATATATTCTGGTGAAACTATCGTCTAGGAGAAGGTATGCAACCAAGGTTGGAAACGTTTAAAATGAAAATTTTCGAAAACTTGTTCCCTGCTCTCTGTAGTTCTGTAACATGTGCCGCGTGATAGATGAAAATAGGAAAATCTGTTACTGACATTGAAGGTCGGTAGACCTAAAAATTGTAAAATAAATGATTTCATATGTTGTGTGATGTGAATTGTATTTCAAGACCAATACAATTATCGAAAATATCTGAAAAAACTTTGAAACTGACTTAAAGCATATTTAGTAAATACAGAAACTGCAATAAAAGGTAGAATAGGTATGCAGTGTCATAGAACAGGAAACTAAGCGTTATCAGCGGTGTGGATGATGCTCTTATTAGGTACTCATAGTATATTAACAGATATTTAACGCATTTAATTTAATTCAGGTCATCCACAGCGTCAAATTAACCCGGGCAGAGTAACTTTCTAAATGAAACAAAAACCGCTGTAGGATTAGGCCTTCAGCTTCTTCCGACTGGCAGACTGCCACGTACAAAGCGGTACCGGGGGCTATCTACGATCGTGGAACACGTGATCAGCATGCCGCCAATTCCTCCAGCTGTTATTGCCAGCAGATGAATCCTGATGATCCCACTGCTTCTTTATTCAGACACTCCGCATTTGGTCTCACAAGGCAGAGAGAGCCAGTTCCACAGCTCCCTATTTCAGAAAATATTTTGAGGAGATACCGGGAATTGAACCCGGCTCCTCCCGCACTGAAGACAACGACGCTAAATATTTTTACTCTTTCTTTGTATGTGTTTCTTCGTCATTTTCCTCCAGCGGCTCTGTGCGTATGGCCCGTGACATCCCTTAAATTCCATTGATGAGAACTTCACTCAGCTCTTTGTTTATAACAGAGTGGCCAGCCCCTGCGCAAACACGATAAGCTACCGTGTTGGAAATAACAATCAACTTTGTAAGCGATGTGTTATTAGTTTCTATGTTCTGTGTGACATATTATTAACCTTCATATTTACGTACGAATACCTTTGTGGAGATAGCGTCATTTTAAAACATTGACGAATACGGAACAATGTTCTCTCTTAACCTACGTCCTTAATGATGTACAGGGTTATTACAAATGATCGAAGCGATTTCACAGCTCTACAATAACTTTATTATTTAAGATATTTTCACAATGCTTTGCACACACATACAAAAACTCAAAAAGTTTTTTTAGACATTCACAAATGTTTGATATGTGCCCCTTTAGTGATTTGGCAGACATCAAGCCGATAATCAAGTTCCTCCCACACTCGGCGCAACATGTCCCCATCAAAATGGTTCAAATGGCTCTGAGCACTATGGGACTTAACAGCTGTGGTCATCAGTCACCTAGAACTTAGAACTACTTAAACCTAACTAACCTAAGGACATCACACACATCCATGCCCGAGGCAGGATTCGAACCTGCGACCGTAGCAGTCGCACGGTTCCGGACTGCACGCCTAGAACCGCGAGACCACCGCGGCCGGCAGCTCGCAGTTCTGGCACGTTTCTTGGTAGAGAAGGTTTAAACACTGAATCTTTCACGTAACCCCACAGAAAGAAATCGCATGGGGTTAAGGCGGGAGAGCGTGGAGGCCATGACATGAATTACTGATCATGATGTCCACCACGACCGATCCATCGGTTTTCCAATCTCCTGTTTAAGAAATGCCGAACATCATGATGGAAGTGAGGTGGAGCACCATCCTGTTGAAAGATGAAGTCGGCGCTGTCGGTCTCCAGTTGTGGCATGAGCCAATTTTCCAGCATGTCCAGATACACGTGTCCTGTAACGTTTTTTTTCGCAGAAGAAAAAGGGGCTCTAAACTTTAAACCGTGAGATTGCACAAAACATGTTAACTTTTGGTGAATTGCTAATTTGCTGCACGAATGCGTGAGGATTCTCTACCGCCCAGATTCGCACATTGTATCTGTTCACTTCACCATTAAGAAAAAAATGTTGTTTCATCACTAAAAACAAGTTTCACACTGAGCGCATCCTCTTCCATGAGCTGTTGCAACTGCGCCGAAAATTCAAAGCGTTTGACTTTGTCATCGGGTGTCAGGGCTTGTAGCAATTGTAAACGGTAAGGCTTCTGCTTTAGCCTTTTCCGTAAGATTTTCCAAACCGTCGGCTGTGGTACGTTTAGCTCCCTTCTTGCTTCATACGTCGACTTCCGCGGGCTACGCGTGAAACGTGCCCGCACGTGTTCAACCGGTTTCTTCGCTCACTGCAGGCCGACCCGTTGATTTCCCCTTACAGAGGCATCCAGAAGCTTTAAGCTGCGCATACCATTGCCGAATGGCGTTAGCAGTTGGTGGATCTTTGTTGAACTTCGTCCTGAAGTGTCGTTGCACTGTTATGACTGTCTGATGTGAGTGCATTTCAAGCACGACATACGCTTTCTCGGCTCTTGTCGCCATTTTGTCTCACTGCGCTCTCGAGCGCTCTGGCGGCAGAAACCTGAAGTGCGGCTTCAGCCGAACAAAACTTTATGAGTTTTTCTACGTATCTGTTGTGTGTCGTGACCATATGTCAATGAATGGAGCTACAGTGAATTTATGAAATCGCTTCAATCATTTGTAATACCCCTGTATATTACCGTCTACAGCTCCTTCTAGTCCCGTGCTGGTCATTCCCTGATCCTTTAACAGATGTCCTATCATCCTGTCCCTTCTTCTTGTCAGTATTTTCCCTATATTCCTTTCCTCCCCGATTCTGAGGAGAAATTCTTCATTCCTTATTTTATCAGTCCTCCTAATTTTCAACATTCTGCTGTAGCACCACATCTCAAATTCTTCGATTTTCGTCTGTTCCGGTTTGGCCACTTTTCATGTCTCAGCGCCCTACAAAGTTGTGCTTCAGAGGTACTTTCTCAGAAACTTCTTCATCCCATTAAGACCTATGTTTGACACTAGGAGACTTCGCTTGGCCAGGAATGCCCTTTTCGCCAGGGCCAGTCTGCTTTTGCTGTCCTCTTTGTTCTGTCCTTCAAGAGTTGTTTCGTTGCCTAGGTGACAGCATTCCTTAACTTCCTCTATTTCGTGATCCCAGTTCTGATAAGTTTCTAGCTGTTATCTTTTCTGCTACTAGTCATTTTTTCGTCTTTCCTCGATTAACTGTCAATCCATGTTCTATACTGATTACACTGTTCATTCCATTAAACAGCTCCAGTAATTCTTGTTCAGTGTCAGTCGGGATAGCAATGTCATCGACGAATTTTATCATTTACATCCCTTAAAACTGAATTTTAATTTCACTCCTGAATTTTTTTTTAGTTCCATCACTGCTGCTTTGATGAATAAATTGAACAGCAGTAGCGAAAGACTACATCCCTGACTTACACGCTTCCCATCCGAGAATTTCATTCTTGGCCGTCTTAGTATTCCTTCTTGGTTCTTGTACATATATATTACCCCAAAGCTCAACCCTTATTTTTCTCAGAATTTCAGAGGCCTAGCACCATTTTACATTGTCGAACGCTTTTTCCAGATCGACCAATCCTATGAACGTGTCTTGATTTTACTTCAGTCTTACTTTCATTATCAGCCTCAACGTGTGCATTTGTGTACGCAGTTGTGTAAAGTTGTTTATAACCATAAAGTATGGCACTACATTACGAATATACGACTACGGACGTAAAAATGACAGTCATTTGAAAACAGTTTATCACTGATTACAGTGTAAACAACAATGATTATGTAACAGCCAGGGTGCAAAATGGTGTTATCTGGCATTGAATAAACGTGGAGTACAGCAAATTAGAGGGAGAAGTGGAATAAATGTATTTAGTTATTGAAGCAGTGACTGCACCATACAAGAACTGTTTCCAGTGGAAACAGTTTACGTACCTTAACATCCCCTGCCCACTGAAAACGACAAAAACCAAAGTGTCAGCATCCATACGGAGATCATTGACAGAATCGACTAGTGGAGGATTTACTGTGGAATTAAAAGGTGGCTCACAGAGTAGAAAGATAGACATATAAGCCAATAACGTCTCCCGAATTAATCTCCGTCAAAATGTGAGAGCACAGCCATACGAAGATAAGAGAGTCACTAACCAAGCAGCAATAGTCGTTGTACGTTTACGAGCAAGCAATGGTGGCAGTGTGGGAGACACAGTATTACTTGCGGCCACAGGCGAAGATCATGCATGTCCGCATAGACTATACACCGCTGAGGGCACCAATGGTGAAACTCGGAAGTTTCTGCTAACTTTACTGTATCAGTAACTGTGTTGTTCATACTGGATTTCAATGGAGAGACTAAAGGCAACAGGTAAGGAATCGTTGTGCACAAATGCTTACCGACTACAGTAAGGTGACAAAAGTCATGGGATAGAGATATGTACACACAAAGATGGCGGCAGTATCTAATAGGCAAGGTTTAAAAGGGCTGTGCATTGTCTGAGCCGTCTTTTGTAGTCAGGTGATTCATCTGAAAAGGTTTCCGACGTGACTACTGCCGCACGACGTGAATCAACAGACTGTGAACGCGGAATGATAGTTGCAGCTTGACTCATGGGGTATTCCATTTCAGAAATTGTTAGAGAATTCAATATTCCGAGATCCACAGTGTCTAGAGTGTGCCTACAATACCAGATTTCAAGCATTATCTCTCACACATCCTTGACTTACAGACCGAAAGCAAGCGGCGTTTGCGTAGAGTTGTCAGAACTGACAGACATGCGACACTACGTGAAATAACCGCAGAAACCTATGTGGGACGTACGGTGAACGTATCCGTAGAGACAGAGAGGTGAAATTTGGCGTTAATGGACTATGGCAGCAAACAACCGACACGAGTACGTTTGGTAACAACAAGACGTGGCCTCCACTGGGCTCTTGGCCACATCGGTTGGACCCCAGACTACTGGAACGAAGCCATGGACCCAGGTTATCAACAAGGCACTGTGCAAGCTAGCGTTGGCTACATGATGATGTTTTATGTGTTTACATCGGATGAAATGGATTCTATGCTCCAACTGAAAAGATAAAATAAGGTTCATGATGGAAACTGAAAAGGGGGGATGCCTTCCATTCTTGGATGTTCTGGTTCGGCGCAGAGAGGATGGCACTTTGGGACACTAAGTGTATCGGAAGCCGACGCACATGGGTTTGTATCTACGTGCAAATAGCTGCAATCACCCTGCCCAGACGAAGAGTGTTCTCCGAACTTTGACCCACAGAGCGCATATTATTTCTGACAAAAGCAGTCTGCAAGATAAACTTTCCCACTTACAAAGAGAGGTTTAAGACAATAGGTACTCCCCACAGCAAGTACAGAAGGCACTGAAAATGAAACCGAAAGAGGACATAACAAAAGCAGAAGAAGAAGAAGAAGAAACTTTTAACTCGATGGCCTTCCTGGCATATGTGGGTAGCCTCTCATCAAAAATAGGACGGATTCTCAGCGGACACAAAGTAAAAGTGATTTGTCGTCCTCCACCCAAGACAGCTACACTCCGTGGGCTCCGTCAAAGATGATTTTATGCTCCGAAAACCTGGAGTTTACAAAATTCCATGTGAATGTGATCTTTCTTACATTAGACAAACAACTCGTACTGTCCAAGGAAGATGTACAGAACACTGGAGGTACACACGAGTTTTACAACCTAACAAGTCAGAGCACTGTATTGACACTGGTCACAGTATGTTGTATGACAACGTCGAAATTTTGGCAACTACATCATCTTTCTTGGGACTCGATAGTCAAGCAGGCAATTGAAATTCGCTTGACGTCGAATTTAATTAATAGAAAGAGTGGTTTCAACCTTGATAAATCATGGAATCCGGCACTTGCTGTAAACCGAGCAGGGTGGCGTAGTGGTTAGACACTGGACTCGCATTCGGGAGGACGACGGTTCAATCCCTCATCCGGCCATCCTGACTTAGGTTTTCCGTGATTTCCCTAAATCACTCCATGCTAATGCTGAGATGGTTCCTCTGAAAGGGCACGGCCGACTTCCTTCCCCATCCTTTCCTAATCCGATGAGACCGATGACCACGCTGTCTGGTCTCCTTCCCCAAAAACAACCAACAACAACCAACTTGCTGTAATAAACTCACAAAGACACCGCCACAGTGCAGTTCACAATGATATATCGACATGCCAACACAGATCGACTGCGGAGTCAAAGATGTAAGTCGCGCACTGTGCACGTCTCTGCCGCTGACCGAAGTCTCCGGCGCATTTGCATCTGTGGCCGCAGGGACAGTTCCACGGTACACGAGTTTAAAGGGATGGAGCAAGCACTGGAGCGGCACCCTACATCTCCTTTCCCAAGGTGGCTTCCATCAACTCCCCCTCCCGGATGATGCCCTCTCTCCCTCCATTTATCCCTCCTATCAACTCTGATCCTCACTCCCCCTCCTTTCCTCTGTCCTTTCCCTGGGCTCCCTCTTCCCCCCTTCCGTCCTGTTTTCTCCCCACTAAACCTCTCCCTACCACCCTTCTCCCCCACCCCCCGAGTCCTTTTGTATTCCCCTCCTCTGCCTACCCCACTCCCTGTCGCGTCTGCCCTGCACCCCCCACCCCTCTTATGGGTCCTCATCCTCCATCAGCTCCTTTCCCGGCTCCCCCTCCTTTTTTATTTATTTTCTCATCATCTGTGCAGTTTCCCCCCACCTGCTCTCGGCTGTGGTATGCCACATTTGCCAACTTTTTAGTGCAGTGTTCCAGTGACTGTTCAGTGTTGTTCGTCTTTCTCATGTTGCAAACAGAAACCATGCTGTCGCTGGGTGTGAATTTTATGTCTTTTGTGAACAGAAACCAGACTGTCGCCGTGTTTTTTAATTGTCTGTCTATTGTTTTACCTGTCTGCTTTGTATGTATTTTCTTAGCGTCATCATCCCTCTGTTCTTTGTTTTAAGTTCCACGATTTCTTTTCGCCATGTTACTCTTAAGTCTCCGATTTTATCGCCTGTTTTTATTATTTATTCTCTTCATATTTCTAACAAAGTCTGTAGGCTGAAGAGCGGCATACTAAGCTGCTGCCAGCCCGCCCCCTTCGGGGGGAATTGAAATTCAATAAAGGAAAAAAAATAAATAAAACTGGAGCGGCAGTCTTGCGGCTCACTCTGAAGATGGCTGAACGTTAGACGGCCGAAATATTAGAAGAAGAAGGAGAATTCTTGCGGTTGCACATCCGAAACTTATTGGAACAATCTTTGCGCCGCCAAAACCTAAAGATTCACACGAAAAGATCGTTGAGTTGATATGGTTATGTTCGGCTATTTGGAGACCATTTGCAACCATTCATGGATTTCACGTTCCCAAACAACGATGAGCCGCGTCACCGGACCACAAGAATCACTTTCTGCAGATTTCGCCGCCCAGATCGCCCGACATGAGTCCTGTCGAACATTTATGGGACATAATCGAGAGGTTACTTACTGCACAAAATGGAGCAATGGCAACATTTCGCAGTTATGGGAGGCAACAGAGGCAGCTTGGCTGAATATTTCTGCAGGGGCTTTCCAGCAGCTTGTTGAGTCCACGCCACATCGAGTTGCCGCAGTAAGCGGGGCAAAGGTGGCTCGAGAGGATATTACATGGAAGTCCATGACTTTTGTCACCCCATGGTATGTTTCGTGATGCAAAATTAAATGAAACGCCTGCGCTACCAGGACGGAGCGGATTAGGTTGTGGAAAGGGGCCAAAACGAGTTGCTGTCAGTTGCAGTCAATATACAAACGTTATTTATCAGTACACAATATTACAACAAGGATGCAAAACACTTAAAACTTTAATCGACCTCCCTTGATTAACCTTAGATCGGCTGTAGGCCACACTGAAAGTACAAGACAAGGCGTAAGCAAGAAATTGAAATACAAGGTTCTTCTGGAGGTTTCACCATTTTATATTTTATAAATCTTCAATCTAAACAGGCTGAGGGCCTTAGCAATTTAATTTTAATGGAACTTGGCTGGAAGCCGCATATTAAGCAATAAGAAGAGTTACAATCAAAAGGCAGAAGGCCTTATCTTTAAACATTTTATGCCAAAAGACAAGACAAGAACATCAATTTAAGAGAAACTAAAACTCGGCTGAAGGCCACACATCAACACAATAATTTAACGGCTTAAGGCCTTAAAAGATTTGATGTAAAGAAATGGCTCTGAGCACTATGGGACTTAACTTCTCAGGCTATCAGTCCTCTAGAACTTAGAACTACTTAAACCTAACTAATATCGAGCGAGGTGGCGCAGTGGTAGCACACTAGACTCGTATTCGGGAGGACGACGGTTCAATCCCGCGTCCGGCCATCCTGATTTAGGGCCTCCGCGATTTCCCTAAATCACTCCAAGTAAATGCTGGGATGGTTCCTTTGAAAGGGCATGGCTGACTTCCTTCCCTATTCTTCCCTGATCCGATGAGACCGATGACCTCACTGTTTGGTCTCTTCCCCAAAACACCCTAACCTAACTAACCTAAGGACATCACACACATCCATACCCTAGGCAGGATTCGAACCTGCGACCGTAATGGTCACGCGGTTCCAGACTGTAGCGCCTAGAACCGCTAGGCCACTCCGGCCGGCTTTGATGTAAAATTTGGCTGAAAGCGGCATATAAGGAATAACAATATTTTGCGTAAAGGGCAAGACAGGAACATTAATTCGGGATACATAAAAACTCGACTGAAGCCCACACATCAACCAAATAACTAAAACTTCAACAGGGAAGTTATTATTAACAGACACGGAACGGCGCTGAGAAGTTTCCAAGGGTAGGCCTGGAATTGTAACACTAGAGAGACAGGCAGCCTGACCAACAATCTCTAAATCGGAAGGTAAACCATCCGACAGACAGCCGACGAACCAACCATATACCCGATTTCAGTCACCAGACCAAAAACACTACAACCAAAACGCCAGCGAGGTGAAGAGACCAGTAACATTCGTCCTCAAATATTGGTGTGTTAATAAGCCAAGGCAGAGTAACTACTGACGTACATGAACATCGAAACGGCTGTGGAAGTACACGCCGTGGCGGACAGCACCAGCACGGTAAGAAAACACTCACTCGCTGCTGTGTCGCAATCGACCAACTGGTTACTGCAGTACGCAGACAGCATTACAGCATTTAAAGCATTGCTCAGTCGAACTGACACAGGGTACACAGTGTTGCACAAAACACTGCCACAGGAAACTCGAACACTCGTAAATCTAAACATTGTGGAAGTACACGCCGTGGCGGACAGCACCAACACGGTAAGAAAACACTCACTCGCTGCTGTGTCGCAATCACTGGCGGACAGACACACCAAAAGCAGAAGACGGTCGGTGACGAAACACACGTCGTCTGACCAGAAGAACGACCAACAACCAACCAAGGTCGTTGCCACTCAAACCGTGTGTGTCAGCAACGGTCGGGCGAGTCTTGACCATCCGGAGCTCACTGCGGCTCCAACTCGACTCAACCCGATGTCCGTCTGGAACTGAGAGACACGGCGATCCGGGCACACTGGCTCATACCCAGTCATGCAGAGGAAACTTTTGCTCATTGGCCACGACCTCTTCGTACAAGAAGGAACCGAGCCACGTCCAGCAAGATGATCCAGTGACGGGGTCATAACTGGTCAAAACAGTCCAAAAGAGGCGACCAACTGAACGACCGACGAACGGTCGATCCCACTGCCATCTCCGTCCGTCGGACAGCTCATCCTGTGTCGCAAGCGGTCTGTGAATACTGGCTGTCCACGTCTCCCTAGCGCTCCCTCCCCGACTGCTGCTACGTCCCGACTGCACTTCTGCCGCGTCCCAACTAAACGACTCCAGGTCCGATCTCCAACTGACTGCCAGACACACGACGACGCGGAAATACTATCGGTCGCCCAGAAATAGTACGACAGTGCACATATCGATACGCGCTGCTGTTGCCACTCACGGGCAGACAAGACAGCAATCCAGTGACATTAGTAATTGAAATTTAAATGACGAGGCGGCCATATGATAAAAACAAGATGTTAACCCTTTGTTGCCTGACAGTACTTAAAAGTACCAGTAAGTTTTGACTCTCATTATTTTTTCGTGGTGCAGTTTCGTGATCTGAGAGCCTGTCGGTACGTAACAGTAACTCTGCTCTACTGTTTCATAGATGTTATTGTGCAATACATAGACCTCTCTGGCGGTCAGAGCTTGAAATTGTTTTTCGCGCGCTGCTGTGAAAACAGAAGATTGTATGTGCTTGTTTCCCTGGTGTTGCCTGAATTTGTGCGCAATTTATTGAAACTTCCGTTGAGTTTTCCATTGCACGTACTTATCTTCTTTGTTTTTTTATAATAGTTTGAAGCATTTCATTACATGTGAATGAGATAGAGTGGAAAATATAAGGTGGACTTATTAGTACCGTCAGGTTGTGTGAACACTTTATTGTAGCAACAATGCGTTACCTCTCACTAGTTGTTCTGTCCACTTTTTCTCACATAGAAATCGGTAAATACATTTGACTGTGGAGCAATTAGAACATACAGGAAAGGTTTGCCAGGCAATTTACCTAAAGAAAAATGTCTAAATCAAATCACAGAGAGTCATCTTTAGACCTAACAGTATTTCAACGGAAGGAAAATAAAGTAGTGTATTTTGCGTCAAACTTCCATGGCACTGAACAGAGCGTAGTGACAAGAAAACAGAAAGATGGAACTAGTATGACTATACCATGTCCAGTTATTGTATGTGATTACAATAAAAACATGGGTGGTGTGGATCGTTCAGACAGATTACGTTCAACTTATGGTCTTGACAGGCGATCAAAGAAATGGTGGCACCGTCTCTTCTGGGGAGCAATAGAAATTGCTTTTCTCAATGCTTACGTCATTTTCAGTGATCTACATGGGGCACTGCCACTGCTGGAATTCAGGCGTGCTGTGGCACTAGGGCTAATGAATGAACAGCAAGTGCCAAATGTCAAAAAGAGAAACTCTGTTAAAGATGAAATAACTCTCCCAAAGAGAAAGAAGGATAACTTTTCTGTTTCGAAGGATGTACGTCTTGGCAACAGAGGAAACCATTTTGTAGTGTTCAGTTGTAAAAGAGGACGATGCGAAATTTGTGCGAAAAACAAAATTCAGTCGAGAGCACATTCACAATGTGGTACATGTAAAGTGTATTTGTGCTGCAATGAGAAAAATAACTGTTTCCTACAATTTCATGAGGTATCACTAAATATGTGATACGTATATACTGTCAAAAATGTATAGCTAAGTTACTATGTATTGTGAAGTTGCTCTAGATTAAATCTATGTGAAATTTAAAAAAAATTCAGAAATATCATATTTCTGTTAATTAATTTTCTAATGTTAAAATATTTAATATTTATGTGGAATAAAGTACAACTTATAAAAATTGGAGCATTTTTCTGCGCATGTTGTGATTCTGTCCATGGAGTCTGACGGTACTTGTGAGTACCAGGAGAGAAAAAAGTTGTGAGAAATAAAATAAAATTTTACAAAAAATCCTACCGTCATTTGAGGCCACAATAGCATAAATTCTGCAAAGAAAATGTTAAAAAGTACATTTTTTCTCATGTCAGGAAACAAAGGGTTAAAGATGGCATGAACATGAGCCATGCACGCCTCACTAAAATTTAAAATTGTTTCTCTCAATAAAAGCAGCACGGAAACCATGACACGTTCCTTCTAGTCATGCGGGAGGTAACGGCAGGAAAAGTGACGCCTGAGAGTCCAACGTAAGCTCAGCTGGTGACGTTTGTTTCTGAGCAGTTGAAGAACTGCACGCCTCAGAGTCCGTCTGAATAAGTGCCTTCGGGCTTTTCAGCGAAAAGACACGGTGCGTGCCCTCAAAGGGGTCGACGCCTGTGTAAGCCCTCAGAGGCTCCAGCGCGCCCTCAATTACTGCGAGGAATGAGGCCCGGCGCGGGCGGTGGTGAGTGGCGGAGGGAGGGTCTGCAGCGGCCGGGCCGCATCTGCGGCGGACGCAGCGCAGACTGGTATGCTAATGCGCCCTTTGTAAGGGCCCGCAGCGATTAGCCCCGGGCTCGTGGTGCCTCCTGGGAGATGAACGCTTTGCGAAGAAAAGCCATTCTGGCGGGGCAGGGAATCGGCCCTGGAAATGTTAATGAAGCTCTGTGACTCCTCTTCCAGGATTACTGTCGCCTTCTCGTTGCGCATAATTTGCTCTTCTCCCGAAACATTTGTAGATATGCGGCAGTTACTGTAGACGTAGCAACGCGACGGTTTCTGTAAATGCAGCAATACACTTCTTTACGCAGTTGTTTGAGAAAAAATTCAATTCTCAGAAGACGAATTAAGGGAGTTGATTTAGATGAATAAATTACTCAGGCATGATTCTGTATCGGTATAACGTTATGATTTGTCTACTTAGATAGAAAGCCGACGTCTGGCTATCACCTGGTGGACGTATGTTCGAATCTCGGCGGAGGAACTGGCTTGGATGAGGTCAGTTTTCTCTGGAGAACGATCTACTTCAAACACCAATAACGCCAACTGTTTGGAACAACCGACAGTAGCGGCCGAGACAATGTTTGCTAGCTACTTACTCCTCCTCCAGGTCATCCGAATGATGCCTTAGAATGAGAGATAATTGCTACAGCATTGTATCCTGGTCTCCCTCCGACATATTGCTGTTTTAGAACGGAATGGGTTTACCTGTTCCTTTCTGTAAATTTACCACAAAAGAAAAATTTCATAAATTTTTGATGACACATTTAATGACATGCTTCAGAATAGCGGAAGAAAAGAAACAGCGGAAGTGTTCTGTCGTATTCTCTAAAATCTGGTAAATCAACTCAAAATGATGCAATAAGGAGATATGAGGAATGATGTATGCGGTACAACGGCTCCAAACTACATTAATATAAATATTAGAGTGTATAGCACATTCTCTTCTAACGTAGTTCGTACCATTAACTGCCCAAGTGGAAAGAAAAACGGGAAGATAAGGTCCATGTACAGCTGTTGTTGGCACCTGTAGTTAACATTTTGTAGGGAAACTGATACCACACATTTTATGTGACAGATTTTAAATCATTCTGTGCATTTGTCATCAGATCGTTACAAATGCATGCGTTCTGTGAGAATGTGATACGTACCCAGATCATTTCAATGCAGTTTCAAACCCAAATATTCCAAGTTATAATCACCTTAAGCTCAGCAAATAATTGAATACTATAAAACTGAAGTAGCTGAAGAGTGACTGGCGTATACTACGTCTACATATGTTCTCCGGAACTCACTGTTCGGTGCGTGACGGAGGCAGCCTATACCACTGATACTAATTTGCTTTCCTCTTTAACTCTCAGCCAGAGAGACGGGCAAGCGACTGTATATATGCCTCCGAAGGAGCCTTAATTTCTCACATGTTATCCTCGTTGTCCTTAAGCGAAATGTGTGTTAACGACAGTAGAACGCTCCTGCAGTCAACTTCAATCATGGTTCTCTAAATTTTCTCAAAGATGTTCCACGAAAAGAACGTCGCCTTCCCTGCAGGGACGCCCATTTAAGTTCCTCAAGTATCAGCATTATATTTGCATATTGTTCGAATATACCGCTAACAAATCTAGCCGGCCGATAGAAGCCGAGCGGTTCTAGGCGCTTGAGTCCGGAACCGCGCTGCTTCTACGGTCGCAGGTTCGACTCCTGCCTCGAGCATAACTGTATGTGATATTCTTAGGTTAGTTAGGTTTAAGTAGTCTAGGGGACTGATGGCCTCAGATGTTAAATCCCACAGTCCTTAGAGCTATTTGAAACAAATCTAGCAGCCCGTCTTTAATGTCTTCCTCCCGTCCGACCTGGTGTGGATCCCAAACACTCAAGAATAGGTCGCACTAGTCTCTCATATGAGATCTCCTTTACAGATTAACCACAGTTTCCTATAATTCTCAAATTAAATCTGAGTTCATCATTCACCTTCCCTAGCACAATCCTCACTTGCTCATTCCATTTCACATCGCTTTGCAACGTTACGCCCAGATATTTAAACGACGTGACTGTGTCAAGTAGGACACTACCAATGCTGCATCGGAGCATTACGTGTTTGTTTATGCTACTCATCCGCATTAACTTACATATTTCTGCATTTATAGCCAGCTGTCATTCGACACACCAACAAGAAATTTTGTCGAAGTAATCTTGTATCCTCTTACAGTCTCTCATTTCCGACACTTTCCCGTACACCACAGCATAATCAACAAACAACTGCAGATTGCTGTCCACCCAGTCCAGCAGATAATTTAGATGTATAGAAGATAAAAGCGGACCTATCACACTTTCCCGGTGCACTCCTGACGATACACTTGTCTACGATGAAATTCCGCTGTCGATGACAACATATTTTGTTGCATTACTTAAGACGTTGTAACGCTGCGCGCGGGGCACACGATACTCCTTAAAGCCTGTACTATGGTAAGTTGACGGGCTTCACCTTATGAGAAAGGATTTTCGTATAGATATTGACCGCGTGTACTTGAATGGAGGCAAATCAGACTTACACCCACTCTGTAATAACAATGATGCGTCAAGCAAGTCCGAAATGCAACTACACGTCAGGACGGACAAGAAACAACACAGAAGATGCTACCAATTAGTTAATAACACGGTCGCCAGCCTAATTAGGCATTAACTGAGTATCTTCCCTGAACAAGTTGATGTACGTTCATGCAAAATAACGCCGGCCGCGGTGGTCTAGCGGTTCTGGCGCTGCAGTCCGGAACCGCGGGACTGCTACGGTCGCAGGTTCGAATCCTGCCTCGGGCATGGGTGTGTGTGATGTCCTTAGGTTAGTTAGGTTTAAGTAGTTCTAAGTTCTAGGGGACTTATGACCTACGATGTGGAGTCCCATAGTGCTCAGAGCCATTTGAACCATTTTTTTGCAAAATAACACGTAGTAACACTGCATAATATGGTAAATTTTAGAACCAGAAAATCTACTGAACTGATAATTTTACTTTCTGTACTGGTATGGATAAATCATAAATACACAACACTACACTATAATGTTTACTACAGAATTTCGTACTGTCTATTGATATGATTAAAATCGGGCATAGGTTACCCTAGAAACAGTAATTTCGAGCCACAAACAAAATGTCAATTTTAATAAAAATAAAACACTGATAAATTTTGGCTTTTATATTGACTTTAACTTTGCTGGTCAAATCAGTTCAGAACACTTCAGAATTCAAATGAATAAAAAAGAGAGGGGGGGGGACCCTGAAACTGTTATGGTCAGTGTATTAAAAATTTGATTACTGAAATCATTATGTTGTCAAGATTTCCAACATATGAGTTACTACTCTTTTTATCTTATTTCCTGCTCATTCAAATACCATTATATCTGTCTCGAAATAATTAAACTTCATTACTAAATCAATATCAAAATTATCTTCCAACTTTGTCAGACCTTCGTTATTTATCTATTGATTCATTAACAAAACAGTTCTTTAAACACCATTCTAACATAGTTAGGTCTGCAGGTAATTATTATTAACACAAACTTTTAATTATTCATCTCGGGACACTCGGATTGCACAACATGTGGAAAGGACCCTGTCTAGGTTAGTTGTGAGGATAATTAAATAATAGGACAGTTCTGGTAAAATTCAAGTTGTTATTGAACAGTACCTAACAAAAGTAACACTGGTCCACACGAATACAGTACTAAAAGTTTCAACCTGTTCGTATCGATGCGGCGGTTGGCGGGCGGCGAGATGGCGAGGCACAGAGCACACATACAACCACAGCAATGGCTCTTGATGTATCGGCACTTTATTTCTTCGTAGCGTCGCAATACTTTTCCATTTAGTGCCTATGGAATTTTGCCATGCTGTATGGGCGTTGGAACGGCTTATCCGAGGCTCAATGGAACCACGTCTTCCAGGAGAGCCTCCTCGATCCAGAACGTGTTGCTCAGACCAGTGCCCAACTCCGACTACTACTGCTGAGCCCGTTATGCCGTGCAGCGCCCGTGCGCATTTTCCCGCGCTCGCCTGCCATCCACCTTTTACCGCTCCCTTACAGACAGGGTATTCACCCGAGGTTTTGCATTCTACATATCCTAATACATGGCCTACGTATGGACCAGACGCACAATTACAACTTTAACATCTTACAACAGTCTCAACATTTGTTACACTTCAATTCTACTACAATATTGCTTGAAATTTGACATAAACATTAATATTCACATCAAAATTTATTTACAGTTTTCTTAACACAATGACATGAAACAAAAAAAAAAAAAAAAAAAAGAAATGAAATCAGAACATCGATTACACTAATTTATCGAAAAATCAGAAGAAAAAAAATACTTATATGTACAATAGTACAGCGTCGTTGTTGTTACAACGTCTACGAGCCATTAGCATTCCTGGGAACCTATTCCTTATGCTTCGTTAACAGTCTGTAGTGGACTACCGCGTCAGATGCTTTTCGGAAATCTAGAAACATGGAATCTGCCTGCTGCCCTTCATCCATAGTTCGCAGTATACCGTGTGAGAGCAACGCAAGCTGAGCTGCACACGAGCGATGCTTTCTAAATTGGTGCTGGCTTAGGGACATGAGATTTTCACTTTCTAGGACATTTATTATATTCGAACTCACATCATGTTCTAGAAGTCTCCAGCAAACCAAAGTTATCGATATTAGTCTGCAATTTTGCAAGGCCGTTCTTTTACCCCTCTTACATACAGGAGTCACTTGCACTTTTTTCCAATCACCTGGGATATTGCGCTGGGTGACAGATTCGCGGTAAATGCGCGGTAGGTAACGGTAAAATGCTATAGAGTAACCTTTGTGTAAAACCGAATTGGGATTCCATCGGGACCTGGCAACTTACTTGTTTTCAACTCTTTCAGTTGTTTCTCTACGCTAAGGATGCTTATTACTATGTCGTCCGTATGGGAGTCTGTTCGATGGTTCAAAAAAAAAAAAAAAGTGTGGCTAGGGCCTCCCGTCTGGTAGACCGATCGCCTGGTACAAGTCTTTCGAGTTGATGCCACTTCGGCGACTTGCGTGGATGGGGATGAAAGGATGATAAGGACAACACAACACCCGGTCCCTGAGCGAAATCTCCGACTCAGCCAGGAATCGAACCCGGGCCGTTAGGTTTACTCAGAACTAGAATTTTCTCGGATTCTGTGCCAGAATTTTCGCTAAGGCGTAAAGGTGGTAATTTTTGTACGTTTCGCTCATAGATCTTTTGCAGACGCACGAATTTCTACTAACTTTTGCCGGTCGTTATTTGTGCATTCTCTCTCGAACCGACAGTGCAGAAGCCTTTGCTTCCTCAACTTTTCAAATTTCGTTATTAAACAACGGCTCCGAAGCGCCCACGTAGTGAAAGTAGACGTCGAACTGAACTCAGTTATGAGAGTAATTAATGGTACAGTCCGGTCTACACCTACTTGCTGGCTACCAGTGCTTTCAAACATCTGTCCACCAGACCTCCGTCGAAAGGCTGCTCTTTACAACCTCTGTCAGCAAGTTTCTGAAAACAACTCGATCCCTCTTCATGACGATTTGCTATCACTGCCCAGGAAACGCCTCAAATCTAGAAGACCGGCATATGAAATGCTATCCACAGGATTCGACCATGACGCAGAGTGGAAACGTGGGTGGCAAGCTACACGAACCCGAAACCACGATCTTGTAGACAATCCTACAGTTCCAGTTCCAGGCTTTCACCGACCAAGGGAGGTGTGGGTGCAGTTAAACAGATATCGGACTGAAGGGGGTAGGTGCAAATACAACCTGCACAAGTGGGGCTTTTCAAGTGACAGCGTGTGTGACTGTAGTGACACCCAAACAATGAGCTACATTGTGAATGAATGTGCAATCAGACGCTACCCAGGTGGCATTGAGAAGCTGCAACAAGCATCCCACGGGACACTCCGCTGGATCGAGTCCATCAACATCCGGGTGTAGTCTGAGCCGTTTTAAAACTTGTCTGCTGTATATACACTCCTGGAAATGGAAAAAAGAACACATTGACACCGGAGTGTCAGACCCACCATACTTGCTCCGGACACTGCGAGAGGGCTGTACAAGCAATGATCACACGCACGGGACAGCGGACACACCAGGAACCGCGGTGTTGGCCGTCGAATGGCGCTAGCTGCGCAGCATTTGTGCACCGCCGCCGTCAGTGTCAGCCAGTTTGCCGTGGCATACGGAGCTCCATCGCAGTCTTTAACACTGGTAGCATGCCGCGACAGCGTGGACGTGAACCGTATGTGTAGTTGACGGACTTTGAGCGAGGGCGTATAGTGGGCATGCGGGAGGTCGGGTGGACGTACCGCCGAATTGCTCAACACGTGGGGCGTGAGGTCTCCACAGTACATCGATGTTGTCGCCAGTGGTCGGCGGAAGGTGCACGTGCCCGTCGACCTGGGACCGGACCGCAGCGACGCACGGATGCACGCCAAGACCGTAGGATCCTACGCAGTGCCGTAGGGGACCGCACCGCCACTTCCCAGCAAATTAGGGACACTGTTTCTCCTGGGGTATCGGCGAGGACCATTCGCAACCGTCTCCATGAAGCTGGGCTACGGTCCCGCACACCGTTAGGCCGTCTTCCGCTCACGCCCCAACATCGTGCAGCCCGCCTCCAGTGGTGTCGCGACAGGCGTGAATGGAGGGACGAATGGAGACGTGTCGTCTTCAGCGATGAGAGTCGCTTCTGCCTTGGTGCCAATGATGGTCGTATGCGTGTTTGGCGCCGTGCAGGTGAGCGCCACAATCAGGACTGCATACGACCGAGGCACACAGGGCCAACACCCGGCATCATGGTGTGGGGAGCGATCTCCTACACTGGCCGTACACCACTGGTGATCGTCGAGGGGACACTGAATAGTGCACGGTACATCCAAACCGTCATCGAACCCATCGTTCTACCATTCCTAGACCGGCAAGGGAACTTGCTGTTCCAACAGGACAATGCACGTCCGCATGTATCCCGTGCCACCCAACGTGCTCTAGAAGGTGTAAGTCAACTACCCTGGCCAGCAAGATCTCCGGATCTGTCCCCCATTGAGCATGTTTGGGACTGGATGAAGCGTCGTCTCACGCGGTCTGCACGTCCAGCACGAACGCTGGTCCAACTGAGGCGCCAGGTGGAAATGGCATGGCAAGCCGTTCCACAGGACTACATCCAGCATCTCTACGATCGTCTCCATGGGAGAATAGCAGCCTGCATTGCTGCGAAACGTGGATATACACTGTACTAGTGCCGACATTGTGCATGCTCTGTTGCCTGTGTCTATGTGCCTGTGGTTCTGTCAGTGTGATCATGTGATGTATCTGACCCCAGGAATGTGTCAATAAAGTTTCCCCTTCCTGGGACAATGAATTCACGGTGTTCTTATTTCAATTTCCAGGAGTGTAATTTCACATGTGCAGTTTTATATATATACTGTATTTCTTTGTTTTGCTAAATGTGTATTACTGTAATTGATGCATACGATAGTAATAATAATAATTAAACAACAGTGGGACTTCTTCGTCCTTCGTCTACTCACTACGCAGACGCTTGTCCAGAGCACAATTTACAGTCTCTTTAAACTCTGCGCATAATTCCTCTATGTCCATAATATTGGAACTGATTGCAATTCATTGTCAACGTGCGATGCTAACAACTACCAATCTGGTCTTCCTAGCATAAGTACTCTCCTAGCCTTCTTGACTGATTTACGAACTTCAGTAACCATCATCGCTATGACGAAATTATGATCACTAGTTCCCGTCTGTATAATGATGCCATCGATAAGGTCCGGCATGTTCGAAGCTACAAGGTCTAAGGTATTTCAATATCATGTGGTCTGCAACACTGGCTGCTCAAGTCGGATTTCGGAAAACGTGTTCAAAAATTCTTCACAAGACTGTATGTGCATATACCCTGCAGTGAATCCATACACGTCCCAGTCTTTACCTGGAAGCTCAAAGCCGCCTCCAGTTAACAATGCCTGATCTGGCCATCTACGCGCTACCGACAGTTGACTTTCTTTGAATGACTCTGGAACTGTCACAGCAGAATATGCTGGATGGTAAAAACATCCTACAATTAACTAGGTTTCACCTAGACCTGTTATACGCTATCAGGTAACTTCACTGCGACGCTTAGTATCAACCTCAACGAAGAGAGTATTTTTCTCAACTGCAATGAACACTCTCGGTCCTTTAGACCTTTAATCTGTTCTCCGATAAACGTTCCACCACTCGATAAATATCTCAGAGCTATCTACTTCGAGTTTTAGACTGCTCTTGGTGTAATTAATAATTTGAGTATGAGGACTTTCCGGGAGGGAACTTCATTACTGATAAAATTTACTGACATATCTTCGACAGACGAAGTCTTTCCCCTAATGCGTCTAATATCTCTATCAGTAAATCGACTGGTCGGTGTTCAACAGAGTATCTCAGACTGCTGCCTGCTATAGGAGGCTCCTATGTGCACTCTCCAAGTACTTTGCTACCCGAGTAGCTGCTTCCTTTATGTAGTGCATCGCTGAGCTATCAAGGAGAGTCTTAGAATTGGCCATCCGATAACTCAGGTCTAGAAATCTGCAGGCAAATCCGTCACAGAGTCGACGAAGCATTTGGTTGAGACCCTCCACTCGTTTGCAAACCAAAGGACCCCGGTCAACTCTGGGAACAATTCTGCGGATTGCAATCTCTGCTTGCACCCTGCGTGTGAGGCCAAGAACATTCACCACCTACTCCAGCCGCCCCTATGGGACGGCCTCAGAACCCTTGCGACAGGCTCGTCGGTGCCGGCGTGAGCTATAGCGCGCAGATGACAGCGACCTGGGTGCTGGGTAGCCATATGCGAGGCCCTCTCTACGCCTCGGATGAGGCCCCATCGCATCAGACATGCCGAGTGCACATTTCCAGCCCAGCCAATATCTTCCTAAGGCCTCCATTACGCATACAACGTTGCCGCTCTAGAAAACTAGTAAGCCCCTGGCCACGTGTGGCTGCTCGGACCCTTATGAAGGAACAGACACCCACAGGCCTAATAGGCGAGACCAGATGCTCAGCTTCCACATTCGTCCCCCGCCACTCACCCAGCTGTGAGGGTGGATTTACCGCAATACGTAGAGTAGGAGTTGCGTCAGCAGTAGAGTCTGTGAGCGAAACAACCGACTCGTGAGGTGTCACCTGCGACGCGTCAGGTTCACCGCCACCGCTACATCCCGAGGCAGAAGCCCCAAGGTTGCTGACCATTACCAAAACCACATTCAACTGCTTGTGAACTGCGGCCAACTCCTCTTGCGACCACACACAGTACAAACATATCTCAAAATTGTCTTCTAGCTATTGTCGATTACTCTGAAGGCCAATAATGATACACTCCTGGAAATGGAAAAAAGAACACATTGACGCCGGTGTGGCAGACCCACCATACTTGCTCCGGACACTGCGAGAGGGCTGTACAAGCAATGATCACACGCACGGGACAGCGGACACACCAGGAACCGCGGTGTTGGCCGTCGAATGGCGCTAGCTGCGCAGCATTTGTGCACCGCCGCCGTCAGTGTCAGCCAGTTTGCCGTGGCATACGGAGCTCCATCGCAGTCTTTAACACTGGTAGCATGCCGCGACAGCGTGGACGTGAACCGTATGTGCAGTTGACGGACTTTGAGCGAGGGCGTATAGTGGGCATGCGGGAGGCCGGGTGGACGTACCGCCGAATTGCTCAACACGTGGGGCGTGAGGTCTCCACAGTACATCGATGTTGTCGCCAGTGGTCGGCGGAAGGTGCACGTGCCCGTCGACCTGGGACCGGACCGCAGCGACGCACGGATGCACGCCAAGACCGTAGGATCCTACGCAGTGCCGTAGGGGACCGCACCGCCACTTCCCAGCAAATTAGGGACACTGTTGCTCCTGGGGTATCGGCGAGGACCATTCGCAACCGTCTCCATGAAGCTGGGCTACGGTCCCGCACACCGTTAGGCCGTCTTCCGCTCACGCCCCAACATCGTGCAGCCCGCCACCAGTGGTGTCGCGACAGGCGTGAATGGAGGGACGAATGGAGACGTGTCGTCTTCAGCGATGAGAGTCGCTTCTGCCTTGGTGCCAATGATGGTCGTATGCGTGTTTGGCGCCGTGCAGGTGAGCGCCACAATCAGGACTGCATACGACCGAGGCACACAGGGCCAACACCCGGCATCATGGTGTGGGGAGCGATCTCCTACACTGGCCGTACACCACTGGTGATCGTCGAGGGGACACTGAATAGTGCACGGTACATCCAAACCGTCATCGAACCCATCGTTCTACCATTCCTAGACCGGCAAGGGAACTTGCTGTTCCAACAGGACAATGCACGTCCGCATGTATCCCGTGCCACCCAACGTGCTCTAGAAGGTGTAAGTCAACTACCCTGGCCAGCAAGATCTCCGGATCTGTCCCCCATTGAGCATGTTTGGGACTGGATGAAGCGTCGTCTCACGCGGTCTGCACGTCCAGCACGAACGGTGGTCCAACTGAGGCGCCAGGTGGAAATGGCATGGCAAGCCGTTCCACAGGACTACATCCAGCATCTCTACGATCGTCTCCATGGGAGAATAGCAGCCTGCATTGCTGCGAAAGGTGGATATACACTGTACTAGTGCCGACATTGTGCATGCTCTGTTGCCTGTGTCTATGTGCCTGTGGTTCTGTCAGTGTGATCATGTGATGTATCTGACCCCAGGAATGTGTCAATAAAGTTTCCCCTTCCTGGGACAATGAATTCACGGTGTTCTTATTTCAATTTCCAGGAGTGTATCTCAAAATTGTCTTCTAGCTATTGGCGATTACTCTTAAGGCCAATAATGATATTTTGTTTTAACGTTTGTTTTCTCCATTTTCCGATATCATTCACCTAACATATCAAAAGCACCTTATGTCCATTATAATTATCCGGGCTGTTATGCCGTGGTCGGTTGATGAATTTTGTCTCAATTCCCAACGTTTCGTCTCCCACTGCGGGAGACATCTTCAAGGGGGTCCGTAGGTAGATGGAACGTCCATCACACCCACTGGCTCGCTACTGACTGCCGCTAAATTCCGTGTCCGCGCGCTCCCGTGCCTCGGTGTGACGTCACGTGTTTTGAAAACGTCAGTGCAATTGGCCGCTATCCGTCGCCGTCGATCGCCGTTGCCATCACCCAGTAGTGGACGGGTGGTACACATCTTCTTTAACACCGGCATCCATATACCGTTTAATTTCACGCCCTCCTCCTTTCGGTTGAAATTATTTGGGTGTTTAGCGATTTCGATTGCCTCCCTGTAGAGCCTTTCGTAGTATCCGCTTGTGGCCGCTAGTACTTGCGTCTCCTCGAAACGAATATTGTGGTTCCCTGGCTGGAAAGCATGCTCCGCAACAGCTGATCGTTCCGTTTCTCCTCTTCTACAATTTCCCTTGTGCTCTTCCAAACGTTTAGAAACAGTTGTTTTAGTTTTACCCACATAAACATCACCACAACTGCATGGGATCCTATACACTCCAGCTTTTTCCAAAGGTTTGCGAGCGTCCTTGGCAGGCTTAAGGTATTCCTGCATCTTCCTGGTGGGCTTGTAAATTACGGTAATATTCCGCTTCGTCAAGATTCTCCCTATTCTTTCCGTTACATTTTTAACAAACGGCAGGAAAACCTTAGATTTTGCAGTAGCCTGTACGTCAGTATGATTTCTGCGTGGATGCCTCAACGCACGTTTTATTTCGGCGGACGAATATCCGTTCTTCATTAGTGCATTGTGGAGATGTTCCATCTCAGAGTCGATCAACTCAGGTTCACATATACTTCTAGCTCTGTCCGCTAACGTCTTGATGACACCCAGCTTCTGTTGTGGGTGGTGGTTCGAATCCCGGTGCAAATAACGGTCCGTGTGCGTGGGTTTGCGGTATACTGAGTGGCTTAAACTACCATTTTCGTTTCTAAAAACAAGCACATCGAGGAAATGTAATTTGCCGTCTACCTCCTCCTCCATTGTAAACTGAATTCTCGAGTTTATGCTGTTTAGATGTTCGTGGAACCGGCTTAGTTCCTCCCTACCATGTCTCCACAGCACAAACGTGTCATACACGTATCGGAACCATACATTTGCTTTTTGCTGGCAGTACCTAAGGCCTGTTCTTCGAATTTCTCCATAAAGAAGTTTGCAATTACGGTACTTAGGGGGCTTCCCATAGCCACGCCATCCGTTTGCTCATAAAACTGTTCATTCCACTCGAAGTATGTGGTCGTCAAACAACACTTAAACAGTTCTAAAATATCGGCAGGAAAAATTCGATCCAGCTGTTCCAATACATCATTAAGTGGAACCATGGTAAACAGCGATACCACATCGAAGCTGACCAATATGTCCTCCGGCTGGACCACTATGCCATTCAATCTGCTGATGAAATGTGACGAATTCTTTATATAAGAGTCCGAACGGCCCACATGTGGTTTCAACAGCGTAGTCAAAAACTTGGCTAACGAGTAGGTGGGCGAACCAATGGCACTTAGTATCGGTCTTAACGGCACATTATCTTTATGAATTTTGGGCAATCCATAAAGCCTCGGTGGTAGCGCAACCGAATTGCAGAGATCTTTCTATACACTCTCTTCAATGGAGGACTTTTTTGTGAACCGCGACACAGTTCTGAGAACGTTGTTAGTTGGGTCCTTATTCAGCTTCCTATATGCTTGCGAATCCAATAGATCAGTAATTTTACTCTGATAGTCGGCCACATCCATAACCACCGTTGCGCTTTCTTTGCAAGCTGGGAGAACCAAAATACTATCGTCATCATTCAGGAGTTTTAAAGCTCTTCTCTCACCCAAATTTATATTACTTTTCGGCGGTTTTTCATTGGCTAATATTCTCACTGTTTGTATACGGATTTCTTCAGCTGTTACAGAATCCACACTGCGAATTCCTGCTTCTACACTGGCTATAATTTCTTCCGTGGGCACAAAACGCGGACTAACAGCAAAATTTCCTCCCTTGGCAAGCACAGATGTCTCATCGTCAGATAACGAATGTTTGGACAAATTGATAACTGTCCGGGAAACGTCTAAATGCCGAACAGTCTGATTAGGTAGAATATTATCAAACTTCTTCTTCTGTCTACTAGACGTTGTCAACATACGCTTCCCCATGGTATCATGCAGTAGTCTATCAATTTTATCCCAGTCACCGCTGCACAGTTTATTACAGTTCGTAATATGGAGAGACATTAACTTACAGTTTGTGCTTGCCAAGTCCCGTCGGGTCTGCTGAATGCGCTCTCGTCGTAAGGCCTCCTCAGTCCGTTTGAAAATGCGTTGTGCCTTTCCCGAATAGAACAGTCGCTTTATCTTCAGAAACTTCGGTATAACGCCGACGGCTCTGCAACGAGACAGGAATGTGAGGGAACACAAAAGCTGCACTCTCTTCTTCTGGAGTCCTTCCAGGCGTCGCACTTCTCTTGACATCTCCTCCCCGTAGAGGCGTCTGATACTAAAATGTAGACTTTCACGGCTTTTAGTATCAAAAGCACCATATACAATGATATGCATCTAACAACCAACAGCCGAATTCAAAAACGTGAGCTAACTTTAACAGATTCTTAAGAGCGTAGTTTTCGTACCGTGTAACAAACAAAAATACAGATAAGCAAAGTTGTAAGATGTATTTAACTTTAGTTGACGTCGATGGATACCGCTGTGAGCTTAGTAAAGTTGGTCGTTTATCACAAGGGCAACCCGCGTAAGTAGCGTGGCCACTGCTAATTTGGAGGATGTGAGAGGAGCGATGCTTTATAGTTTGCCTTCCAGTACTGACAACTCGAGAGAATGCACAACTTGTGCTGATCAGCTGCTGTTGTATAAATTTTGGCACGGAAGTAACACGGATTCGTGGACGCGTATTATAGGGACTATTATCTTAAAATTAGGTATGTACTTCGTGAGGAATATGAAATTAAATTAAAGTTGTTGTAACAAGTAGAAAAAAAATGACGTTCAAAATATTTAGTAAACATTCGTGATCCTGTCTGGTATTGCATAAAGAATTAAAATATAAGTGCTGCTGTTGTTATTAATCAATTATTCCTTCACACAAATGATATTTCAGCACTTTGTCAGGCAGTTATCGTGTCACAACACTGGGGTCGCAGAGGGTGTTACCAGTCTGAAACAGAGTACATTCGATAGGAAGTGTTCCGAATAGTGTCAACTCCTAACGACCAGTGGTTGGAGGTTGTGGTAGAAAGTAAAGCTACTTACGAGAATCTCTTACCATGATTTGGTGTTATATTCAGTTACGATTTTGGAATGCAATTCAAGAAGTGTAAAATTTTAAATAGGCCTAAAAGATTATTATTTTAATTATAACTTTGTCGGGCATCAGTTTAACTGAAATCCTATTTATAATGATATTGAAGTTGATTTGGAAATTTATCCTATTGTTGAAATTGTGACTGTTACAGGAAGAATATTGATTTTTGAGGTTTGATTTTTATTGGTCAAGAGCTTTCGGTGTAAGATATAGTACGTGCTGAAAATTTTATTCGTATGTAATAATAAGGTGTAATGACAGCTCTAACTTTTCGCGCCCTTGCTATAGATAATCTGCTGGGAGCTCACAACATAAGGTACCAATGCGTGTAGCTCACCAATTAAAAGCAAGTTCTGTAGATATGCGGCCCCTGAGGTGAGCCCTACGATGTCAGTGTTTGTGTGTGTGTGTGTGTGTGTGTGTGAGTGTGAAAGAGAGAGAGAGAGAGAGAGAGACGTGTTGGTATGTCTGATAACATGCTCACCCAGATGCTACGACAAATGACGCATGCAGCTCTGCCAATGTTATGTCAAATTAGATCTCTCTTTGTCTCTCCCTCTGTAGTGCTTACTTGGATGAAGAACAAACATTTATAATTTGCAAGCAATAGCTCAGGAGCTAATTGAAAATGATAGATTTTTAAAAATGGTACTCAGATTTGACATACAATAAATCTCTTAATACCAACTTTGGTATGAGGATTTAATTTCACATTATATTTGTGGGCTTAGTTGCACAGTACGAAGTTTTTTTTTTAGTTTTTGTGCTAAAAAACTATAATTCTGAATTAGATGAAATGAAGAATACTAAAACTGCAATGGTTTAAAAGGGTTAACGCCTCTTGCATGCTGCACGTCAATTTCTTTACTTATGTAGCATGCAAAAGGAACCTTTCTTTTGAACTGCTGCAAAAAGACCACCGCAGGAAACTTGTTGAGTACCAATATTTTCTCTATAATGAAGGAAAAAAGCCTTAAAAAAGACTCTAGGAAAGGAAGGAACTTTATTATAAAAACATTACATTCGTCTAAAGCAAATGTTCTTTCTCATGATTGAGTGCTTGCCGAATAATTTCATCTTCATCCATATCGTCATTAACAACATATCTTCCATAAGATCAATAACCATAAAGAAAGAAAAAATCACGAGATGATACATTTCTCAATCACAAACTTAATTTTAAAGAACAATGTCAATCCTTATAAATTTTAATAAAAATGAATTCATCTTCTTTGTTTTTCCTCTCACAACAACGCATATTACACCATTCATTCTCTTCTTTCTCCTCCTCCTCCTCCTGCTCCACCTATCCTCCTTCTCTCCATCAGTAACTAAAAGGAAAAAACTGAAATAATGCATTTTCCTATCGAAAATGGGAGAATAACAGATTTAGGAATGCGGTATTCTAGAAAATACTTATCAGTTAGCTAGGTCGTGAAACTAATGCAAGGAGACAGCATCCAGTTCGAGAAAAAAGCGCATTACGGCATAATATAACTAATGAATTGATAGGGCACAGTCTGAGACATCAAGGAATAGGAAGGTAATTTGATGATGGACTGAAGTGTAAAGAAAAAATAATTTAGGCTGAGCCGGAGGCACGAATGCAGTAAACAAATACAAATGCACGATAGTTCCTATAATCATACGGAGATGACGAGACGTATACTGGGTAGACTGGCATGGAAAGCTGCATCAGACTCGAATCTGGAATGAAGACTGAAGTAACAATGTGTGAATGATATATCTCGAATGAATGAAAAAAATAGCACAGCTGATTAAGAAAACAGAATATAAAGTAAAGTATTTTTTTCAGATGTTCATAAAGTGTGACACAGTGTAAATATAAGGGCTGATAACATTTCCGTCTAAAAAACGACTGTTGTGACTCCACGCTTAATTTGCAAAAGTGTTGAGTTCTCATATATACGAGGTGCATTCAAGTTATAAGGCCTCCGATTTTTTTTCTAATTAACTACTCACCCGAAATCGATGAAACTGGCGTTACTTCTCGACGTAATCACCCTGCAGACGTGCACATTTTTCACAACGCTGACGCCATGATTCCATGGCAGCGGCGAAGGCTTCTTTAGGTGTCTGTTTTGACCACTGGAAAATCGCTGAGGCAATAGCAGCACGGCTGATGAATGTGCGGCCACGGAGAGTGTCTTTCATTGTTGGAAAAAGCCAAAAGTCACTAGGAGCCAGGTCAGGTGAGTAGGGAGCATGAGGAATCACTTCAAAGCTGTTATCACGAAGAAACTGTTGCATAACGTTAGCTCGATGTGCGGGTGCGTTGCCTTGGTGAAACAGCACACGCACAGCCCTTCCTGGGCGTTTTTGTTGCAGTGCAGGAAGGAATTTGTTCTTCAAAACATTTTCGTAGGATGCACCTGTTACCGTAGTGCCCTTTGGAACGCAATGGGTAAGGATTACGCCCTCGCTGTCCCAGAACATGGACACCATCATTTTTTCAGCACTGGCGGTTACCTGAAATTTTTTTGGTGGCGGTGAATCAGTGTGCTTCCATTAAGCTAACTGGCGCTTTGTTTCTGGATTGAAAAATGGCATCCACGTCTCATCCATTGTCACAACCGACGAAAAGAAAGTTCCATTATGCTGTCGTTGCGCGTCAACATTGCTTGGCAACATGCCACATGGGCAGCTATGTGGTCGTCTGTCAGCATTTGTGGCACCCACCTGGATGACACTTTTCTCATTTTCAGGTCGTCATGCAGGATTGTGTGCACAGAGCCCACAGAAATGCCAACTCTGGAGGCGATCTGTTGAACAGTCATTCGGCGATCCCGCAAAACAATTCTCTCCACTTTCTCGATCATGTCGTCAGACCGGCTTGTGCGAGCCCGAGATTGTTTCGGTTTGTTGTCACACGATGTTCTGCTTTCATTAAACTGTCGCACCCATGAACGCACTTTCAACACATCCATAACTCCATCACCATATGTCTCCTTCAACTGTCGATGAATTTCAATTGGTTTCACACCACGCAAATTCAGAAAACGAATGATTGCACGCTGTTCAAGTAAGGAAAACGCCGCCATTTTAAGTATTTAAAACAGTTCTCATTCTCGCCGCTGGCGGTAAAATTCCATCTGCCATATGGTGCTGCCATCTCTGGGACGTATTGACAATGGACGCGGCCTCATTTTAAAACAATGCGCATGTTTCTATCTCTTTCCAGTCCGGAGAAAAAAAATCGGAGGCCTTAGAACTTGAATGCACCTCGTACGTTCTTTAGAGTCGAAGTTGAACTTGAATGCACCTCGTAAAATCATTGGTTTCCCTTGCAGTCAAAACTTTTTTCCACAGGTGAATGTGAAAAGAATATTATCACTTACGTTGTAGTGCTCTATACATCTAAAAACTATTTGTAGTATATAATAATTATGAATGTATTTATTAGACTTGATGTTTCTGTTTCAGCAGGACAGAGAGGCTAATTGTTACAGTAGATTATGTTACTCATACTAAATACAAGTTACTCATAAAATAGAATTCAGTGTCATTTCGATTTGATTATGACAGATACAAAAGTCAAAACTTGGTAGTCTAGTGGATAATCCTCAAATTGTAGCAACTTCCTATTCACAATTAATGATAATCTAAAATGTGTTGAAGATGAAGTAGAATTTCTATTACAGTTCTATGTTTCTACTCTATAATAACAGAAGATAGCAAACCAGAGTTAACTGTGATATATTGTCAAAAAATAAATAAATAAAAAATCCAATGACATTTAAGAATAGAGTTTTGTTTTCTTTTCTTTCGTTCCCTCTGTGATATACTGTGAGCATTGTTTCCTTATTAATGGAATTTACTTGTTACGATGATGATGATGATGATGATGATGTGGCATATGTGGAAATGTTATACGCTATTCTTTTGACGCAGTGTGCACACATGTGATGCCAATGTATACGAAATTTAGTGAGAAGGCAGTAGAGCACTTACACATGCGAAATGACAAGAGGAGTAAATTTACTGTGGTATGTAAATTGGAGGGATGAAGACGAGCTCGTGTTTTAAAACTGAATGTAATTAACTCATGTGTGCAGCACACATGTCAGTTGAAATTTATTGACTAGGTAGTACAGTAATTACAGTACAGAGATGTGTGTGTGTGTGTGTGTGTGTGTGTGTGTGTGTGTGTGTGTGTGTGTGTGTGTGTGTCTACGCAATTCAGACGCAGATATTACTGTAAATCTTTTAGCCCTCCTGGTACCACTGTGGTCAACGTGCTGCAATAGGCACTTTGGAAATATGTAACCCTGCATTGTCTTCAAAAATATTATTTTAGTATCCACTGATTTTCTGTTCAGTTTTATGTTTGGAACAGTTTAAAATTTGTCCACCGTTTTTTGCACTAAATATCACTAGGCTCTGTATGATCACAATGCAAATTTCTTTTTGTTTCTTGAATGTCATTTGAATGAAAGTAGAATGATGGCTGTTACTTTGAGCCGCTCTGATATATGTTTCTATTATAGTTCATTAAAATATTGCCAATATGTCCTATGTAAATTATCAGAGTTCCTCAGAGGAAAAATCCTGGTAGTGAGAGAGTTAACATGTTAGCAATGTGGAGCTATTTGCTGATGATGCTGTGGTGTACGGGAAGGTGTCGTCGTTGAGCGACTGTAGGAGGATACAACATGACTTGGACAGGATTTTTGATTGGTGTAAAGAATGGCAGCTAACTCTAAATATAGATAAATGTAAATTAATGCAGATGAATAGGAAAAATAATCCCGTAATGTTTGAATACTCCATTAGTAGTGTAGCGCTTGACACAGTCACGTCGATTATATATTTGGGCGTAACATTGCAGAGCGCTATGAAATGGGACAAGCATTTAATGGCAGTTGTGGGGAAGGCGGGTAGTCGTCTTCGGTTCATTGGTAGAATTTTGGGAAGATGTGGTTCATCTGTAAAGTAGACCACTTATAAAACATTAATACGATCTATTGTTGAATACTGCTCGAGCGTTTGGGATCTCTATCAGGTCGGATTGAGGGAGGATATAGAAGCAATTTAGAGGCGGTCTGCTAGATTTGTTACTGGTAGGTTTGATCATTACGCGAGTGTTACGGAAATGTTTCAGGAACTCGGGTGGGAGTATATAGAGGAAAGGAGGCGTTCTTTTAGTGAATCGCTATTGAGGAAATTTAGCTAACCAGCATTTGAGGCTGACTGCAGTACAATTTTACTGCCGCCAACTTATATTTCGCGGAAAGACCACAAAGATAAGATAAGAGAGATTAGGGCTCGTACAGAGACATATAGGCAGTCATTTTTCCCTCGTTCTGTTTTGGAGTGGAACAGGGAGACAAGATGTTAGTTGTGGTACGAGGTACCCTCCCCCACGCACCGTATGGTGGATTGGGGAGTATGTATGTAGATGTAGAACATTACGCTATTTTTGTGCAATTAAGAGGCAAATATCTTTGAAAATAACGCCACTTCTTTTCCGTTCAATTGAAGGTCATGTTCCTTTTTTCTAAGAAACTTAATTTTTTGAAACTTGACGGCATTTTTGCACAATTCAAGTGATTGGCTGCTTTATTTTAATGTCCATAAAATACTAAGCAGTCATTGGCTTCTTTATTTTAATACCAGGAGAAGGGAAGACGAGCCGTGAGGAGTGACCGTGTGGTTAGAGGCGCCCTGTCACGGACTGCGCGGCCCCATCCGCCGGAGGTTCGAGTCCTATGTCGGGCATGGGTGTCTGTGTTGTTCTTAGGATATGTTATTTTAAGTACTGTGTAAGTCTAGGGGCCGATGACCTCAGCAGTTTGGTCCCTTTGGAATTCACACACATTTGAACATTTGAAGGGAAGAGGGAGAGGGAACAGGAAAAGATAGAGGGCAGCGGTGTGATACCACTGATAGGAGATCGGAACTTAAGACATCATGGTAGTAGAATTATGGGGTTCCCAGCCAAAACCGTCAGCTCTGTCTCTGCATCTACTCAACTCCTATTCTTAGGGAATTTTTCAAGGTTATCAAAAACCCCTGATTGGTACTAAAGACCTGTTGCTCTCCTTCTGTCTTGCATAATGGGTTAGAACCCCGACGCTGCTCAAAAATCATTAGCAAGAATAGTCAAAAATTTCCGTTGAAAGGAGTCACCCCGTTCTTCCCACGTTCTTGTCAGTAAAGAGCGAACAGTGGTTCAGGGCACAAAAAAAAAAAAAAATATGGTTCAAATGGCTCTGAGCACTATGGGACTTAACCGCTTACGCCATCAGTCCCCTAGAACTTAGAACTATTTAAACCTAACTAACCTAAGGACATCACGCAGATCCATGCCCGAGGCAGGATTCGAACCTGCGACCTTAGCGGTCGCGCGGTTCCAGACTGTAGCGCCTAGAACCACTCGGCCACTCCGGCCGGCTTCAGGGCACCTCTTGCCCTTGGGATGCGCACCTCACCTTAAACAGCGATGGTCTCTCCATTGGCAGAAGATTCCAGATTAGTCGTTTAGTCCCTGACGCAGTGATTCGAATTCCCCGCCCAACATGAGTATCGATATGGCAGGCATGCCAGAGGTACTCTGGCTTCATACTCTGGCCACAGCTCGCTGTTGTGGGGAGCCACTGCAGCCGCTGATATAAGACGTGGGTCCACTCACTGACACGAGAATGCCAGTAAATACCGTTACCCGAGACTTTTCAGTCGGTTCTCCTAGTACGCTAAAGCTTTTATTGTGCGCCATCTAGTAGGTTTATTGACCTTGCCCTTATTACGTTTTAATTCGGATTTCTTCCTGGACTATTTCTGAGGTTGTCTTGGCTACGTTCTGTTTCTCATGGACAGCCATTTAGTTCATGAACTCGGTTGTCATCGACCTTACGAACCGCCTCTTTGTCCCTCCGGTCTCTGTAGTACTGTCAATGTGGATGATCATAAACTTTATTTTAAATACTCAGAGTAGACGGGAAACTGATAACGTCGACTTTCTCGCCACAAAACTATCCAGTGTGAAGCATGGATCCAGAGCTTCTAAAACTATGTTGTAATTGCACCAGCAACAACTGCAGCAACAGCAAGGAAAACAGTGGGAATTTGAAGCCACGGCAGCAGTGCGAACAGGAGTGGGAACTCCAAAAGCAACAGCCGAAATTCTTGCTATAACTACTGCAAAACTAACAATTTTCTGTGTCTGCAGTTTTATCATCCTCTCCCCCTCATGTCCCTCTTCTGTCCATTTGTTTTGAGGAGGGAAACGAGAGCTTCTGTATATGGTGCTGCAGAAATTGTGACGACTCTTGGATTGAGTTATTTTAAGCTTTTCCTGTAGTCAAGGTTTTCTGACGGAATATTATGGTCATTAAACCTACATATTTGTAATTAGACTCCGATTTAATCAACATGTAAATCTAAGTCAGTAATCCTACGCTGCATGGGCTACCGACCTGCATGTTTACATGCAAGTATGATTTTTCTGTAAACAGTGTGGCGCATTGTATGCAGAGTCATTAATCTGTGACGCTATTATACATCTCATTCTTGATAAAGAAGTTAGTCTGAAAACTTTACTCATGTGATATAACCCTGAGCGACTTCCTACAAATTGTCAAAGTCCACATAGTAATAGCATCAGAAGAAGCCATGTTCCGAAGCTATATTTAACTGCCCTTTCCGTGGCGTCACCTGCTTTGCTTGTCGCAAACCGGGACATCTAGCAAGTGTTCAACTCGGTCGTCCTGAGACAAAAACAAACGCACGCACGCTATCTTTCTTGTGGCCATAGCAGCATCAGACAGGATGCAGGAAATGATGTGAAATTTTGAAATTAACGATAAAACGGCAGATGTTCAGTTGGACAAGTGCGGTCGTGTCTCTGGTTAATAAGTCTCCACACAGCTACGACACCCTCAGCGTAGGGTTGGGTTATACAATGACCAGTCGATACAGCTGCGAGGTCAGATCGTAGGCTAAGCCATATATACAAATATCTTGGCAACTAACCCAGTCAGTAGGCAACGTCTGGACAACATATAACATTTTAGGGTTAGACTCGTTTGCGCGTTTTAGCTTCCACATTCAGTTTCGATACCATTCATAGAATTTGATACGTTATGTGAGTAATATAAGCAACTTTCTGAAGCTACATTATGTTGTATTCCAGGTTTCCAAACATATGTATGCATAAAGCAACCGACAGTGCCATGGTTTTGTATAGTATCTTTCGACATGAGCGACTAAGTTAAAGTGGAGTTCGGTAGATTTCACAGTTGTTGTGGTCTTCACTCCTGAGACTGGTTTGATGCAGCTCTCCGTGCTAATCTATCCATTGCAAGCTGCTTCATCTCCCAGTACCTACTGCAACCTACATCCTTCTGAATCTGCTTAGTGTATTCATCTCTTGGTCTCCCTCTACGATTTTTACCATCCACGCTGCCCTCCAACACTAAATTGGTGATCCCTTGATGCCTCAGAACAAGTCCTACCAACCGATCCCTTCTTCTGGTCAAGTTGTGCCACAAACTTCTCTTCTCCCCAATCCTATTCAATACTTCCTCATTAGTTATGTGATCTACCCATCTAATGTTCAGCATTCTTCTGTAGCACCACATTTCGAAAGCTTCTATTCTGTTCTTGTCCAAACTATTTATCGTCCATGTTTCACTTTCATACAAATACTTTCAGAATCGACTTCCTGACACTTAAATCTATACTCGATGTTAACAAATTTCTCTTCTTCAGAAACGCTTTCCTTGCCATTGCCAGTCTACATTTTATATCCTCTCTACTTCGACCATCATCAGTTATTTTGCTCCCCAAATAGCAAAACTCCTTTACTACTTTAAGTGTCTCATTTCCTAATCTAATTCCCTCAGCACCAGCCGACTTAATTCGACTACATTCCATTATCCTCGTTTTGCTTTTGTTGATGTTCATCTTATATCCTCCTTTCAAGACACTGTCCATTCCATTCAACTGCTCTTCCAAGTCCTTTGCTGTCTCTGACAGAATTACAATGTCATCGGCGAACCTCAAGTTTTTATTTCTTCTCCATGGATTTTAATACCTACTCCGAATTTTTCTTTTGTTTCCTTTACTGCTTCCTCAATATACAGATTCAATAACATCGGGGAGAGGCTACAACCCTGTCTTACTCCCTTCCCAACCACTGCTTCCTTTTCATGTCCCTCGACTCTTATAACTGCCATCTGGTTTCTGTACAAATTGTAAATAGCCTTTCGCTCCCTGTATTTTACCCCTGCCACCTTTAGAATTTGAAAGAGAGTATTCCAGTCAACATTGTCAAAAGCTTCTACAAATGCTTCTACAAATGCTAGAAACGTAGGTTTGCCTTTCCTTAATCTTTCTTCTAAGATAAGTCGTAGGGTCAGTATTGCCTCACGTGTTCCAACATTTCTACGGAATCCAAACTGATCTTCCCCGAGGTCGGCTTCTACTAGTTTTTCCAGTCGTCTGTAAAGAATTCGTGTTAGTATTTTGCAGCTGCGGCTTATTAAACTGATTGTCCGGTAATTTTCACATCTGTCAACACCTGCTTTCTTTGGGATTGGAATTATTATATTCTTCTTGAAGTCTGAGGGTATTTCGCCTGTTTCACACATCTTGCTCACCAGATGGTAGAGTTTAGTCAGGACTGCCTCTCCCAAGGCCGTCAGTAGTTCCAATGGAATGTTCTCTACTCCGGGGACCTTGTTTCGACTCAGGTCTTTCAGTGCTCTGTCAAACTCTTCGCGCAGTATCATTTCTCCCATTTCATCTTCATCTACATCCTCTTCCATTATCGCCCTTGTATAGACCCTCTATATACTCCTTCCACCTTTCTGCTTTCCCTTCTTTGCTTAGAACTGGGTTTCCATCTGAGCTCTTGATTTCACAGTGCAAGAGTAATATCCTCAGTATTGTCCGAGCCAGGACTGGGCAAGGTGTATCGAACATCACGCATGCACGGTGTGCTTGCCGCTTGCAGATAAAGGCCTGTACTGTCCGGGATTTCCTTGGTCCCTCTCGGAAGTACCGGGAACACAGCGAAATATCATTGAGTACTGCGGTGTGGCATTTTCCGGTCGGCTCGACCCACCCTAGATCGACTGAACAGGGCTGTTTACCTTTCGCCATTTGTTCGTGGTATGAAGAACGTTGACAGGTCGAGAGGCTATTTACACAAAAGAGGTGGTCTAGGGACCTATCATTAAACTGAAATGGGACTGACATAAGAGAGGGATGTGAATTATCAATAAATGTTATTCAGTAGCATAAGCGGAGGCTACTGCAAATTTGCTTAGAAACGACATTAGAACACCATGCAGAAAAAAATTAAATATTTAGTTCACAATGAAAGGGGAAAAAATTACAACGACCGAAATACGGTATTCATTGTCCCGTACGTCAAAAAGCACCTTGTGATACGTTTGTAGGCACGGAGCACGTGAAGCGGTTGGTGGTGTGAACAGTAGAACTTCTGAAGTCGCAAGCATTATTCCACTGTAAGTTGTAGCAGTTTTCGATGGAACTGAACGAAGAGTATAGAAACTTCATATATTACTGCAAAGAAAGTTGGTTAAGTCAAGAGGAATGCGTGGAACGATATTTAGATTTAAAACTCACTATTGCTGAATTTCTGACGGAGGAAGGAGTGCCGGAAAACAAATTAGATCATCCGGAATGGTTTGCAGTAGTTTCTGGGCACTATAAATTATCATGAAAAATTTATCCTCAGCTGCGTAAAACAGGTGTCGTATTTGTGTGGGCAGAGTCGTGCCAGAAAGCTTTCGTGTAGTTTAAAAAGAACTTTTGATCGGCTTTGGTGTAGCAAACTTCCATTCCAGCATATGCTTAACGCCGACCACTGATGGGTAAGACTGTGGTTTCTGGTGCACTGTTGTCCCGGAAGAAGACCAACGACACATAGCGTTCCTTTGTGTTTGCATCTAAAACGTTAAATAAGGCACAGTGGATTTATTCCTTTATTAAGAAAGACGTGTTGACCGTCATAAACGGCGTCAAGAAATTTGAAGTACATTTATACGGTACTAAGATGAATTGCTCGTCGATCACGAACCTATCGTTTCGCTATTCAGTCCCTATTCGAAACTTCTCCATGATATGGCGCAGCGTCTGCAGCAGTGGACGTAGTTCCTTACTAACTACTCCTACGAGATCCATTACTGGTACACCACGTAGCATTCAGACGCAAGCATAGTCTCTGCTTGCCCTGCAGCCCAGATGCAGAGTTTGACGGGCTCGAAGCTCTATGTTTTGCGTTGGACGCAGATCAGACAAACGCCCTTTGATTGCAGATCATGGTCCGCAAAGTAACAACAAAAGCAGTCCGTTATCCTCTGCTGCCCAGGTGGCGTCTGCTGCACGGTGCGGTTAACCGGTAGAGCTGCCTAAGGGCACCGACCCGGCACAGAGCACTTATTTTCCATCACAACACAGGCTTAACGTCACTGACGGTGTCATGTTGTTAGCCATGGACGATTCTGAATGCCGGATGATAGTTCCTCCCACGGTCCACACCCGCATACTGAAATTTCTCCGCACTGTATACTGGGGGATGTGCAGAATGAAGGCAACAGTCAGACGACATGTGTACTGACCTGGTGCTCATGCCACCATAGAACGTACCATTCAGATATGCCGGCCCTGCGCACACGATTAATGAGCCGCAACACTGCCTTTCAACACTCGACCACGCCCTGACCACTGCTGGAAAAGAGTAGATATTGATGTCCCTGGTCCATTCCAGGGAACAATTTGTTGGTTATTTGTCAACGCCCTCTCTAAATACCTGCATGTGGCATCGATGTCTACACCACGACAACAACTATCATCCGTGCCCTGCCAGTCATATTTGCTAGAGAGAGGGCAACTTCCACCCTGAGTTCAATTTTACACAGAGTATGCGAAGGAACTTGCCCCCCTACTTGCAGCGGTGTACCGTAGGTCTCTAGAAGAGCGTAGCGTTCCAAAGGATTGGAAAAGGGCACAGGTCATCCCCGTTTTCAAGAAGGGACGTCGAACAGATGTGCAGAACTATAGACCTATGTCTCTAACGTCGATCAGTTGTAGAATTTTGGAACACGTATTGTGTTCGAGTATAATGACTTTTCTGGAGACTAGAAATCTACTCTGTAGGAATCAGCATGGGTTTCGAAAAAGACGGTCATGTGAAACCCAGCTCGCGCTATTCGTCCACGAGACTCAGATAGATGCCGTGTTTCTTGACTTCCGCAAGGCGTTCGATACAGTTCCCCACAGTCGTTTAATGAACAAAGTAAGAGCATATGGACTATCAGACCAATTGTGTGATTGGATTGAGGAGTTCCTAGATAACAGGACGCAGCATGTCATTCTCAATGGAGAGAAGTCTTCCGAAGTAAGAGTGATTTCAGGTGTGCCGCAGGGGAGTGTCATAGGACCGTTGCTATTCACAATATACATAAATGACCTGGTGGATGACATCGGAAGTTCACTGAGGCTTTTTGCAGATGATGCTGTGGTGTATCGAGAGGTTGTAACAATGGAAAATTGTACTGAAATGCAGGAGGATCTGCAGCGAATTGACGCATGGTGCAGGGAATGGCAATTGAATCTCAATGTAGACAAGTGTAATGTGCTGCGAATGCACAGAAAGATAGATCCTTTATCATTCAGCTACAAAATAGCAGGTCAGCAACTGGAAGCAGTTAATACCATAAATTATCTGGGAGTACGCATTAGGAGCGATTTAAAATGGAATGATCATATAATGTTGATCGTCGGTAAAGCAGACGCCAGTCTGAGATTCATTGGAAGAATCCTAAGGAAATGCAATCCGAAAACAAAGGAAGTAGATTACAGTACGCTTGTTCGCCCACTGCTTGAATACTGCTCAGCAGTGTGGGATCCGTACCTGATAGGGTTGATAGAAGATATAGAGAAGATCCAACGGAGAGCAGCGCACTTCGTTACAGGATCATTTAGTAATCGCGAAAGCGTTACGGAGATGATAGATAAACTCCAGTGGAAGACTCTGCAGGAGAGACGCTCAGTAGCTCGGTACGGGCTTTTGTCAAAGTTTCGAGAACATACCTTCACCGAAGAGTCAAGCAGTATATTGCTCCCTCCTACGTATATCTCGCGAAGAGACCATGAGGATAAAATCAGAGAGATTAGAGCCCACACAGAGGCATACCGACAATCCTGCTTTCCACGAACAATACGAGACTGCAATAGAAGGGAGAACCGATAGAGGTACTCAAGGTACCCTCCGCCACACACCGTCAGGTGGCTTGCGGAGTATGGATGTAGATGTAGATGTAGATTTCCGACAGCGACTTTCTGTTCACAGCTTCTTCTTTTTAGAATTTTTGTAAACGCAACGACATTGGTCACCTAGCGTCATCCCTTTCTCCAAGGTCCAATTCGGAAGGTGATTGGGAGAACAAGAACTTCAAATCCAGGATGCACAAGATAATGACCACAGTCGACTCGAGGAACCACTTACCAGCTACCTCGCCACCTACCGGTCCAACCCCCATAAATGGAAGTAGTCCCTCCAGAGTTTTACACATACCCAAACCCCCTTCGACATGCTGCACCTGACGCCACCGGCCCACTACCGAAGCACACAGCTGTATTCCCACATGGACTCCCATATATGGACTCGTACTTTCAGCTGTGAACCCAGATGGACTCAAGCCATCTTTGTCACAAGAGGGGAGTGCAAATGTCTGAGATTGGCTATCGATCTCAGCACCAGCTTCGTGACGTATTTCCCCCTCCCGTCCTACCCTTCAGGTACCGACTGAGAACGACATATGCACCCATGCCAGGGACAGGCCTACCCAAAACGTGCCTATTTCTTCCATGACCTCTGCCATCATATTGGGAGTCGACAGTGATTGGCAGTGGCTAACAATAATAGTTGATGGAGATGAAACCACTTACATCCCCTAAGCCACTACGGCTTCCACCAACCATGACGAACGCATCATCCCAAAATAGATTGATATTGAACATTTTCGGACTATGGAGCCCGTGAAGGCAGAACTGACGTCCCCCATCTCCACCACGGTTGGCATCCACCTCACTGCTGGTTGAAGCAAGCTATTGGCCAAGGTTTTTCACAGATAACGCCTGTTTCCAGCCTAGCCGAACACGTCGACGAACCGACGCGGGAGCCTATAGTGGTGGTTTCGGCATCTCTCTCTCCATTTCCTCAACCAAGTCGGTCCAGGCGGGCCAAATTCTGGGTCTACATGTTGATTTAAGGGGAATGCGGTGTTTCGAATCCGAGAGTGAACCCGAGTATAGACATGAAAGACAGGTCAGAGATATTAGGGCTTCATAATCCTGCCGCAGCTTGCCCTACAATGGACACCGCTGGAGGAGCAGATGTATCACGCTAACCCATCCACTAACGCGAGAATGCTGGTAAATACTATAGCCCGACACCTTCCAGTCAGTCTTGCTGTTCGCTTCAGGTCTTTGATATGTGTCATCGATTAGTAGAGAGCAGTATTTGCTTGTATTACATTTGATTCAGATTGCTCCCTGGACTTCCCAAAATTCTGGACATTTCTTTTCGGCTAGCCATTCACTTACGGGACAACGAAATAATTAAGCTGATGGGCTGCCTGTTTGTTTAGCCGGCTCAACATAAACGCTATTGTGAATGATTATTTTACGCTCCATACCCACTTGGATTTTGAGGGGAAGACATCCAGGAGAGAGATAATCGTTAGCAAAAGACTGAATATCTAATAAAAGACTAACATCTTACCAGTCGGCATGTGGAATGTGGAAACTTGAATTTGGGACGGAAGCTAGAAAATCTGAAATGGAAAATAGAAAGGCTAGATTCTGAGGTAACGGGCGAGTTGTGGCGCCCTAGGAATATTATATGTTCGGAGATGGGGCGGCCGCACAGAACGCTCGTCAAAGCCGGGGCCCGGAAGCCGACCACGTGGTGCTGGACGTTGGCCGAAGCAGGAGGGGTCCAGCCCGACCGCGTGGCTGGGAATTCCGTGGTGCCGCTCTGCCAGTGAGAGAGACTTGTATGCCGAGAGTGCCAGAGGTCGCAGACTTTGTGAAACCTCAATGACAGGCATTTCACACTTCGTATAGAAATTAATAGTAGCTAGATGAATCGTGAAACGTCAAAGAGAAAAATGTACATTATTATTATTTGCACGACTATTCTGATGGTGTAATAGGATTTTCAATATCTTTATTACATTAAAGTTTAGTATCTGACGGTAAATTATACAGGTAACACCCAGCAACGAATTTACAATATCCAAACTCTTCATCGGATTTCTTCGATCCACGTGTCTTTATAAAGCTATTAGTGTAAACCTAAATTGTTATGATTTTTTTTTTTGTCATCAGTCTACTGACTGGTTTTATGCGGCCCGCCACGAATTCCTTTCCTGTGCTAACCTCTTCATCTCAGAGTAGCACTTGCAACCTACGTCCTCAATTATTTGCTTGACGTACTCTAATCTCTGTCTTCCTCTACAGTTTTTGCCCTCTACAGCTCCATCTAGTACCATGGAAGTCATTCCCTCATGTGTTAGCAGATGTCCTATCATCCTGTCCCTTCTCCTTATGAGTGTTTTCCACATATTCCTTTCCTCTCCGATTCTGCGTAGAACCTCCTCATTCCTTACCTTATCAGTCCACCTAATTTTCAACATTCGTCTATAGCACCACATCTCAAATGCTTCGATTCTCTTCTGTTCTGGTTTTCCCACAGTCCATGTTTCACTACCATACAATGCAGACGTACATCCTCAGAAATTTCTTCCTCAAATTAAGGTCGGTATTTGATAGTAGTAGACTTCTCTTGGCCAGAAATGCCTTTTTTGCCATAGCGAGTCTGCTTTTGATGTCCTCCTTGCTCCGTACGTCATTGGTTATTTTACTGCCTAGGTAGCTGAATTCCTTAACTTCATTGACTTCGTGACCATCAATCCTGATGTTAAGTTTCTCGCTGTTCTCATTTCTACTACTTCTCATTACCTTCGTCTTTCTCCGATTTACTCTCATTCCGTTCAGCAGATCATTTAATTCTTCTTCACTTTCACTCAGGATAGCAATGTCATCAGCGAATCTTATTATTGATATCCTTTCACTTTGTATTTTCATTCCACTCCTGAAGTTTTCTTTTATTTCCATCATTGCTTCCTCGATGTACAGATTGAAGAGTAGGGGCGAAAGGCTACAGCCTTGTCTTACACCCTTCTTAATACGAGCACTTGGTTCTTGATCGTCCACTTTTATTATTCCCACTTGGTTGTTGTACATATTGTATATGACCCGTCTCTCCCTATAGCTTACCCCTACTTTTTTTCTGAATCTCGAACAGGTTGTACCATTTTATTATGTCGAACGCTTTTCCCAGGTCGACAAATCCTATGAATGTGTCTTGATTTTTCTTTAGCCTTGCTTCCATTAGTAGCCGTAACGTCAGAATTGCCTCTCTCGTCCCTTTACTTTTCTTAAAGCCAAACTGATCGTCACCTAGCGCATTCTCAATTTTCTTTTCCATTCTTCTGTATATTATTCTAGTAAGCAGCTTCGATGTATGAGCTGTTAAGCTGATTGTGCGATAATTCTCGCACTTGTCAGCTCTTGCCGTCTTCGGAATTGTATGGATGATGCTTTTCCGAAAGTCAGATGGTTTATTGCCAGACTCATATATTGTACACACCAACGTGAATAGTCGTTTTGTTGCCACTTCCCCCAATGATTTTAGAAATTCTGATGGAATGTTATCTATCCTTTCTGCTTTATTTGACCGTAAGTTCTCCAAAGCTCTTTTAAATTCCGATTCTAATACTGGATCCCCTATCTCTTCTAAATCGACTCCTGTTTCTTCTTCTATCACATCAGACAAATCTTCGCCCTCATAGATGCTTTCAATGTATTCTTTCCACCTATCTGCTCTCTCCTCTGCATTTAACAGTGGAATTCCCGTTGCACTCTTAATGTTACGACCGTTGCTTTTAATGTCACCAAAGGTTGTTTTGACTTTCCTGTATGCTGAGTCTGTCCTTCCGACAATCATATCTTTTTCGATGTCTTCACATTTTTCCTTCAGCCATTTCGTCTTAGCTTCCCTGCACTTACTATTTATTTCATTCCTCAGCGACTTGTATTGAAACGTCCCCTTTGAACAATTATACATGACTGTGCTTAAACTGACACACAATATTTTTTAGCGCAACGCAATCTGACTTTCAAAAATCCCTACAAAAGAATGGCCCTGACTAACATTAACCTATACGTTTCACAAATCACTTACCTCACAAAAATCTTCATTACTCGAACTACTGCAATACAGCGAGCGCCACTACTGCCAGCTAAATAAAAGATTCAAACTATGGAAGGCACTAACTACTGATCAGGATAGTTACCAAATGAATGATTTTAATAGAGAACAAACAATGTATTTACCTTTATAGTCATAATATATATAGCAGTTCATAACATCCAGTCTTACAAATTTCAAAACTCCGCCATCTCTCTCCTCACATCCACCACTGCTGGCAGCTCACCTCCAACTGCCCAACGCTACGCGCTGTTAACATCCAGCTGCCCAACACTACAATGGCAGACAACAATGCAAACTAGCCACAGACTGCACACAGCACAGCCAGTGATTTTCATACAGAGCGCTACGTCGCGTTACCAATAAGAAAACCTAAACAGCCTACTTACATAGCCAACATGCTCCCCACAAAAAATTTTATAAATTGTCTTGGGCAGTGGCCAATAATGATTTGATAAAATTTTTCATAATTACAATAACAAAGATATAAAATGCACACACTTATTGATACAATGTTGGTCAAAAGCTAAAATCTTCTCTCAGTCTATAAAGACAGTCCTGATCATCCTTCACAGCAAAAAAGCAGTGTTTTTCTCAATGTCTGAGCAGTCAAAGAAAATGCACACGGAAGTAGTGGATTTCCATGCAGTCTTGATGAAGTAGTGTTGTCCTTCCAACGGAAAGACAGTGATGACTCTCGACATGCAGACAGGTAATGGGCCACAACAGAGCAAACCCACAGCAGAGTCAGTTGACGTTTTGAAGAATATTGGTAGATAGGTCATCACAGAGCAGACCCACTGTAGTCCTGGTATAGATTGTGGTATTGGTGCGCCACCAGAGGTGCAGACCCACTGCAGTCCTTGTAGAAATAATGGTATTGGTGGGTCATCAAAGATGCAGACCCACTGTAGTCCTTGTAGAAATAATGGCATTGGTGGGTCATCATAGATGCAGACCCGCTGTAGTCCTTGTAGAGTTGGCCAGCAGCCATCTGCTGCGACTGTGCAGGTGCACATTCACCATCGAAGAGTCTTGCAGAGAATATAGCAAGTCCATAAACCACCACTCGTGCACTCACAAAGTTTTTGGAATTGTCCTTAGAACCAGCAATGCTGTTATCGAGTCCCTTGCTGAATTATCAACACACGTGCAAACACTAACAGTCCCTACTTCTCACATATTGTCCGTATACTATGACCAACAGAAACGTGTGCAGTGAAATGGAACTTACAAGTTAATAATATGATGAACTGGTGTCAATTACAATTTTATAACATAAAAATACAATAACAAAGGTACAAAATACATCATTAAAGAACATAACAATACAGATAACATTTGTAGTAATACGGGCTTTACAAAAGAATCGAAATAACATATACATCAGTGTTACAGGAATTATGACATAAGTACATACATGAAAGATCAGAATAACTTTTGAAACATCAACTTTACACATGAGCATTAAAATAAAAGAGAATAAATAATGTCTAAACATCTTTACAAAGAAAATAACATATTATCAGAAAAATTCTACAACATAGCTCTCATCAGCTAAACACATAAAGACAGGAAAAAGACAAATAAACAAGGGTACATAAACACATAGTGGGATAACACAAGGAAAGGACAGGTTTTGTTTTATTGCAGTATTTTGCAAACAAAACTTTCTTTGCTTCTCGGAGATCTCCCTTCATTCATCATTATTCCCAAAAAGTCCTATCTACACCTCCTTCCTGTATTCTATTCATAGTTCTTTCAAAATAATTATTTCTGATTGTACAATACTCATTTTGGCCCAAATATTTTTCATATAACTTCGCAATGCATTCTTTACCTATTCTCCATAGTCAGTTTCTTATATAGTCTACCCCTCTTAAGCTAACTTAAATCTACTGAGCTCAGATGCTAAACTAATGGACGAGGCAATGCAGCAGCACAAAACAATTAACGCAAACAGCAATGAAAAAAATGCAGATTTGCGAAGCAAGGAGCATTATAGAAATTAGCAAAGCAATTGCAATATTACAACTAATATAAGGCAATGTGCAGCAAACAATAAAATAAATCAGTAGTAAAACTGGCTTAACAGCGTAATACAAAGTCAAATTCAGGAACACTATGCCTGGCAAACAGCAGCAGCAAATGCTATAACTTATACCTAAACATGACAAAGCTCAAGCAGAAAAATATTAGACTAAAGACAACAATGCAGATAAGGGAAATGTATATTCACATCTTAATGTCTATGTAATTAAAGTGGTGCACCACAAGAAGTTATTCTACAAAAAAAATTACCAAGTAGTTGAAAAGAAACTTCCGTATGCAATTCCTGTGAAGGGAAATGATTTCAGCACTGTATTTGCTGGCTTGCGCGGCACACGAGGCGGTGCGGACGTGCGCGAAGACTGTTTACAGTTCCGTGCAGCGCGCCCGGCGGGCCGGTGAATGCGACACACAGCTGGCGAAGTTTCAAATGATTCCTGAGCAAAGTCAAGTGTGTCTTGCCTATACAATATGTCTATCACTTGTTGAAGGGAGGGATTGACTAGTTTCAAAATCTGTTCCCGTATGCGAACATCAGAAACGTTCTGTGCAATTGCATCACGCACCATGGTATCTGAATAAGGGAGTCCACATTCACACTCAAAAGCACAATCTCTTGTCAGGCCTTGCAATGTTGCAACCCACTCCCGATTAGTCAGACCGGCCATACGTTTTATACGAAAGAACGTATACCTTTTTGCAACGATATTGACTGTTTCTTTGAAATATGCGTCCAATGCAGACAAAATTTCTTCGTAGGACAGAGTTGCTACGTCGCGTCGGGGAAACAATTTCACTATCACACGGTAGGTGGACACACCTACACACGAAAGCAAAAATGGCTGCCGCTCATTACCTTGAATTCTGTAGGCGGCGAGATGGAATCCAAATTGCCGTGACCAGTCCGTCCATGTTTCGTCGTCCGGACGAAAATTACGGAACGGGGGTGCAACTGCGTGTTGTGGCTGCGGTAGCGATGAAGCGGCGGCGGCCGCATCGGTGTGCAGTGCACGTTGACCCTGGACGAGCTGTCCAAGGGCATCCAATAACGCCTGCGTCTGCTGATTCTGCAAGCGATAAAATTCGGACAGTACATCTGGAGATTGTGGCGAAGCCATGACACAAATAAATCAGAGCAAAGTAATATCAAGACGAATGCAACGTGGGCGCGTCACCAATCCTCGGCGCCAATGATGTGTTGGCAAATGTGCCAACACCTTGTAGATAGAGGAGGCCTAAATTCACGCTATAATCTAACGCAGACGGGCGTGAGGTCAGGAACAGGATACGTATTGAATGCTATAAAGAAAAGTACGTAGCTCCAAGAATACTTAACTTTAATCCATCATTTGTATACAGCATTCTTGATGATACAAGTGAGACTCTCTCCAGAAATGGTTAATGGCGCCTTGCTAGGTCGTAGCCATGGACTTGGCTGAAGGCTATTCTAACTGTCTCTCGGCAAATGAGAGAAAGGCTTCGTCAGTGTAGTCGCTAGCAAAGTCGTCGTACAACTGGGGCGAGTGCTAGTACGTCTCTAGACCTGCCCTGTGGTGGCGCTCGGTCTGCAATTACTGACAGTGGAGACACGCGGGTCCGACATGTACTAATGGACCGCTAGCCGATTTAAAGGCTACCACCTAGCAAGTGTGGTGTCTGGCGGTGACACCACAGTTTCTTGGGGTCAGCGCCACACTCGCCCCTACTATCAGCACTTAGCAACTGGAATGAGTACTCATGACCACGCCACAGGTTTCTAGTTATCTAGGATCCAACCAAAGTCGTAACGAGCCTAGGAGAGGTACCGCAGGAGCTGCTAGCATAGGCACTCGCGCCCGTCTCTGCTGCCATTGCCTATTACCGCCTATTACCGTCCTAACGTATACTCGCGTGATACTTCCAGGCCACAATGATTCCTGCTATGAACTGAAGATTGTGACAGTGCATATGAAAACACACTTCGATATCTCAAGAACACATGCTCTATCACTTGAAGGTTCAAGGACGATCTTATCTGTAAGAAAAACAAGATGTATTCACGACAGACACGGAAAACGTAGCTTTTCAGATCTTCTGTTGAATGCAGAAAAAGACCTACAGAAATATAAACCGCTATAAAGTTGCATAACTACGTCATATGTTCACAGTGAACTGTAACTCAGTAGCACAGGATTATAGCCTTTAGAAATCGAGCCGAAAAGTTAGTTTTTGGACAGCTGATCAGAACACTCTATCAGGTTGCTAATAATCTGCAAAAATCTTCTCCTCCTTCTGCTGTTTCCCGTTTCTCTAATGGGTCGATCTTATGGTATGATTTTGGCAATGTTAATGACAGTCGGTAGCCAGATGGTGCAAGGGACGCTACCACTACCTTACGGATTCTGTTTACCGATCCCGTTTGTTTGCGTCTAAAGTAAATGACATATTGAAACTTGGGAACGTTTTCTAAAAGTTTGCATTGCGTGTATCTGAGGCTATACTTGGGTAAAATCCCGGTGCTTACCTGCCTATATGTGGGGATAAAGCCTAAAAATCACGTGCAGACTGGCCGGCTCACCATCGCTCGTCTTTAAACCGCGAGGCGGCTTAGGTCTGAAGGAGGCTTGTCTTCCCGAATCCAGAATGGGTCAGTAAACAGCCACGATCGACACTACGTAAGTAGTCTATACAAAGCTGTAACAAAAGTATACGAAATATGGAAACATAAACGACACGTGAACATTTATAAGCAACGCATACAGCGGAAGGAGACCTCAATGCTATGTAACAAGCGCAATCTTTCAAATGTTTGAAATATCTGCGAAAATAAATTTTCAAACTACTTTCAGGCCTCCAGGCACCACGATCCCAGAGACATATGTAAGGTAGCACAACAGCAGATCGAGAGAGGCGCAGATGGCGTTGGAATTAGGAATACGTAATGGCTATTCATTTTATCACATCAACACTAATGAACTCTGAATGACATGCTAATTTTTCATAAGTATTTATGATGTTATATTTGGTAAGAGGAGACCTACTGGAGGACTTTGATTTCACCAAGGAAGTGGGCGAGGGAAATCAGCTGCTGACAAGCTGCAGCCTCAGCTAGGTCAGTAGCCCGTAGTTGTCAGGAGACTGCCTCGACCCTGTATCAATCGCTGTACCCACCCGCAACGGAAGTGACGTCATGCTGTGACGCTGGCAGTGTTTTGGTTGCTTGGAGTCTGTTGCTTGTACACCCACTCCCCTCCCTCCACCCTACTCAAAGACAGCGAAATTGGCAGTGTTCCTTGGTGATGACAATGAATGCACGCGGATACGTTCCTGCTTCAGTTCTTCATAACAAATAGCACAAAAATGGGGGCAGTGCAGATGTCACTGCCTAGGTAGTTGTTGAAATGTATAAAATAAATCGCAGGATAAATAACAGAAAAATAACTGTGAACCACAGCTGTAATTTCACTCTGGCTACAGATACAGTATATTTAAAAGAGTAAATAATGACCATCATAAGATTAATCGAATTAATACATGTGCCGTTTAGAGGGACGTGGTATCTTCTCTCTGATGGTGTATGTTAATATTCAACTTATTGAGTTTAATAACAAAATTCAGTTTCTTTTTTAAGAGTTGTGGTATGAGGCATAATGTTTGTCTCACGTTCCTAGAGTCGGGAATTAATCTACGTCTGAAGAGGAGTTGGAGCAAATGACCAGAGCATTAAAGGAGGCTGCTAGAAAATTTTGGCTAAACAAAAACATAGAAGACCCAAGACAGAGTACCTCGTTATGACCCGTAGTCAAAGTCAGACTGCTAGTCATCTGCAATCGATGCAGATGGGAGTCCAGTCCAACAAGACAGTGCATGAATTTAAATACCTAGGGGAACTTTTCACTGACACCTTGTTACGTGATGCAGCGATCAATGCCAGAGTACAAGCAGGAAACTAATCTTACCACGGTCTAGGACAACTGCCTCCGTCCACATATCTATTCAAACAGTTAAAGATTCGAATATACAAAACACTGATCCAGCCTGTTATTCTATATGGAGTATCGGGAAACATGACTTCCATAAAATCCTAGTTTTTGAGAGAAAAGTGCTTCAAAGATCTTCGGTCCGGTTCTGGATGCAGACACAGGAGAATGGGGGATCACAGCTACAGGAAAGAGACTCCCAGGCAGACCCGAGAACCGTTGGAGGGGTGGCCTCCATGAATGTTTAAACCAAACATCAATAGATATAGACGGATGGCGGATATCAGCAATAGACAGAATACTTGTAGCAGCGTGTGTTCCACTGGGCCTGATCATGTAGAAGATGAAGAAGACAGACAGTATACCACTACGTAAATAATTCCCCACAGCTTTGTCCAGCAATCGCAATAAATCGAACGATTACTTTCAGAACGCTGATAACTAGTTTCTAAAGGCCCCTGTTTTTCATCGAAAAACTCGAAATAAATGGTTGATCTGCCCATGAATGGCAAATGACAGCAAAAAAGATTTCACTTCAGTCACATTTATTTGAGAAAGACAACTTCCAATACAGTTTCGGTTTACTAGAGTTCAGAGATAACCATACTGGATTTCAAGAGCATCTTGTGCTACACACTGCCACAATTAAAACACCCGGTTAGTTAGCACAACCAAGACTGGAACTGCACTACAAATAGTCGTTCACAACATTGCTCAACATCTTCCGGACGGTAAAAAATCACACGCTGCACACAAGAAATAGAAAATTTCAGAAAGAAAGCAAACGCCATTACGAGAATTATTAGTTACCGAATGAATATATTTATTTGAGGCAGTTGACATCCTGCTCTAAAAAGACAGCAAGACTGAGTAAGGTTATTTTAAATTCAAATTATTTACCATTATTCCTAAGACCTCCTAACAGTCCCTAGAAACCGTAGAAGAGAAAACCATTTACAGAAGCAGATCCATTATTTTACTTACACACAAAATAGAGTCTATACTAACAAATAAAAATGTTTAGTTACTCACCCAGTAAGTCTTCTTATTGTAATCGTATTTCAACTAAAGGACCAAAATTATACACTCACTTCAACATGTCACCCTCTGTCTAAGACGACATTATAGTCTGATTCTTAATTGTTTACGTTGTGTACTGATTGTTTAAGATGCCTCCGATAACCGCGAGTCCCGCCGACTGTGAAGTACCGTCTCTCATTAGATTTCTTAGTGCTAAAGGCCTAAAAGCGATCGATATTCATCGTGACAACTGTGCAGTTTAAGGAGGAAACATGAGTGATGCAATGGTAAGAATGTGAGATAGAGCATCTAAAGATGGCCGCACAAATGTGCATGATGATCAACGGAGTGGGCGTCCTTCGATTGTTAATGAAAGTTTGACGCAGGAAGTGGACAATAAGGTAAGATAAATCGAAATGAGACGTTTTACGATTTCGTCCTTGCGGGATGACTTTCATAATGTTTCTCGTAATGTTTTGTATGGCATTGTGACCGAGCACTTGAATTACCGAAAATTGTGAGCATGTTGGGTACCCAAAATGTTGACGGATGTGCACAAAACCAAACGTTTAGACAGTGCATTGACTTTCCTTGAGCAGTACCATAACGACGGTGATGATTTCTTGAGCCAAATTGTTACGGGCGATGAAACATGGGTGGCCTACGTCGCACCAGAATGAAAGTAATAGACCGTGGAATGACGGCATTCAGTTTCACCCATAAAAGTGAAGTTTAAGCAAACAATTTCTGCCCGGAAAAACATGTGCACACTTTTTTGGGACAGATGAGGAGTATTGCTTGTGGAATTTCTGCCTCGTAATGAGACTATCAATGCAGCAACTTATTGTAAGACATTGCACAATCTTCGTCGTTCAATTCAGAACAAGAGACGTGGCAAGTTGACCAAGGTCATCCTTTGGCTGCAAGACAATGCCCGTCCGCATGTGGCGAATCAGACCAAAGATCTCGTCACATATTTTCGGTTGGAAACTCTAGATCATCCGCCGTACAGCTCCGATCTTGCGCTCAGTGACCATCTTTTCCTGCTATTGCAGAAACACCTGGGCGGTCAGCGTCTTCAAGACGATGACGAAATCAAAATGGTGCAAATGGCTCTGAGCACTATGGGACTTAACTTCTTAGGTCATCAGTCCCATAGAACTTAGAACTACTTAAACCGAACTACCTTAAGGACATCACACACACCCATGCCCGGGGCAGGATTAGAATCTGCGACCGTAGTGGTCGCGCTGTTCCAGACTGTACCGCCTAGAACCGCTCGGGCACTACCGCCGGCTGACGAAGTCAAAACAGTGGTGATGCAGTGGTTAACAACTCTGCCGGCAGACATCTATGAGGTGGGTGTTCAAAAACTGGAACATTATGACAAGTGCCTCAACATTGACGGAAACTATGTAGAAAAGTAGATTAAAGTACAGTCTTTCATGTAAAAATAAAATTATTGAGATATCGTAGTACCACTTTTTTTTAATTTCAAAACGGTACTTACTTAATAAACACGCCTCATATCTAGCGGTTACACTCATTTGATGAAGTGGACAAAACCATGTGATTTCTTTTTAGAAACCCTTAAGTAATCCGTAAACAACATTTGAGATGGGCTTCTCAACAATAGAAGCAGTTTTTCATATCAAAAATGCTGTCTTAGTACTGTCAAACTAACAGAAAGTTACCATTTTAACACTTTCTGTAATGTTGCTAAAGGCTTTGATTGTTTAGAGCACGGCATGCTACTAGGATTATTATGATGGTGTAATTCTACTTGTATTGACGGCTTCACATGTTAATTACATTAAGATAATTTCAGAATAGCAAATGATATGACACCTATAAAGCGAAATTCGGAGTTGACAAATATTAAATTTGGTACCACTCAGTATATATTGCTTCACTTCTCCATATCTTAACAATAAATAAATTTTCAAGGGAAATGAACGATTTTTCGACACATTGTGATGACACAAGTTTACCAAGAAGTACCCATACATTAGGTTTACAATCAGTGGACAGCGAAACATTTCACAGACATACCTTTCGTGAATCCATTTGATATTGCTTACGGATTCAAGAAGCAGTGTTCAATGCACACATACTACATGAAACTTCAAGTGTAAATTAAAAGTTGTTGTAAGCAGGCCACGGGTACAGAATCTACGGCGTGTGATTGGAAAGTTTTAAGAATGGATCCGCTACTGATTACAGGTTTGGAGGGTAGGTTCACAGAGGATGGGGAGTTACTCATTGCCTTGTCCTTGAACGACCTCTGAAAGGAAAATGCGTTTATTTTGTTTCTACTAAATTATAATGCAAAAGGAATCTAAATACAAATTTTTAGTTTCTAGCTCTTTTCTGTTGCGCCAATGATTTTTACAGAAAAACGTCCAAATTTCGAAAATGGTTAAAGTTATTGAACTGATATTCAACACATATTGATTTAGTATTACCTCTGACATGCTAGAAACGTTTCAGGTTATTTACTTGATTTTTAAAGAATTGCGCAACATTTATGACGTCAGAGCTAATTACAGCGGGCTGGCTGGCACACAGTGGAAAGACTGATGTGAATTTTATACGGCGTCAGTAGGCTGCTTCCCTACATCACCATCTTCTTAATTTTATTTTTATTGTAAATGGAAAAGAAGAGGAAGAAAAAAAATTAATTACAAAAGGGAAGCAAGAGTACACCTTAACTGCCTATGAAAAATTAAAATTTAAATGTAAACATACAGAAAGAGTAGAAAGAAAACTGTTTACCTACTTCAATATTTTAAATTGCTGGCATGTTCACTGCCTCGTAGGCAACATTATCACTCAAAATTTAAGCAAAATAAATGAAACACTTTGGCATAGATATTGCCTAAGACAGACAAATACATAAAATATGTAAAATTATGGAAACCTTAAATACATTTTTACATACACAAATTCAAAGAAAATAACACAGTTATTCATGATACATAAACAGATAATTATATATTAGCAGTATTTTCTAAACCTGAAAGAAAATTTCACAAATCACGGCAATTTCATTTTTACACACGTGGTTGTAGTCGCTTTGTTTGGCGTTCTACACTTCAATTCACAAGGGTAGAGTAGGGGAAATTGCTATGGTGTGCGTCCTTCACGTTCACTCTAAATTATATGGGGAAAGGGGATGGGTCACTATAAGTTGTGTCCAAGTCGCTCCACGCTTTCACGCAGCTACCAAGCTGCCATTATCTGGTTTGTCCTATAGAACAAACAAAAAGAGTGCCTCAGACTCTGTTCACATAATATCTAAGGGTGGGTCACAATGAAATGGGGTATATACATTTTATCTTTCAATATGTTACTGGAACAAAGTTAACAGAACCTTTTCAATTTTACTCTCGCGGTTACTTAATTGTCATAAAATCGGTAAACAAATGACTCAAAACGGCGTTAGTCACGTACTAGAGAAAATTAATCCTCAAGGCATACAATCATAAATCCTATTTAATCTCATTTTATTATTTCTGTGCCGGTTATTTCTGAAATAATGCTCGGTACAGTCCTGATACATTTGTATTTTATTTACTTAGCGGACTCATCTTCGATTACCTTATTCTTAGAGATATTATATTTGTTTAGTAGATGTCTCCTCAGCTCCTTTGTAAATGTGAGTAACTTGCGGTAATAGTATAGTTCTGAGTGTTCGAAACACACGACGTTTAGTTGACTACTAAATCCATTTATTGGTCCTCTGTTGCTGTGTCAGATCCACATCTGCAATTATCTATTTACTTCATCAAAGTGTATTAATGCTGAGCAATAAATAATGTTTCACGTCTGCCATTATGTACTTACACACTTTGCTAGTGTATGAACTTAAGTAATACTCACTCCATTAAAATTTAAAGCACAGGATAGCACATTTATTTCATATCTATAGTGTATTGTAGCTGATCAGTTTGCTCACGTGGCAATCCATTTCCACTCGATCGGATGCTGAAACCACAGGTACTCTCTCTC